>NC_084572.2:39471543-39489043 GCF_033978685.3 Nerophis lumbriciformis
CACGCCCCTCTCCCTCCCCTCAGGCCGTGCGTACTCCAAGACCCTCCAGCAGGCGGCGCTCTCCCTCCTGCCGCGCCGCCACTGCCAGCAGCGCTTCCACGCGGCGTTCACCAGCCGCATGCTGTGCGCCGGCAGCGTCCAGGAGGACCGGCGCGTGGACAGTTGCCGTGGCGACAGCGGCGGGCCTCTGGTGTGCGAGCGCCCGGGTGGGGGCTGGGTGGTCTACGGGGTCACCTCCTGGGGTCACGCCTGCCGGACGCAGCGGTCGCCCGGCGTTTACACCAAAGTGTCCGCCTTCAGCTCCTGGATACACAAAGTGATCGCTGCCAAATATGGACGGCCATGATCTGATTGGACTGCTCGTGTGTCACAAGGCTGTCCTAACAAATATGTCCTAACAAATATGTCCTAACAAATATGGACGGCCATGACCTGATTGGACTGCCCGCGTGTCCTAACTTTTTACATTTGGATATTTTTCATTCTCCAAAACCAATAGAATATGTATTGTAACCGTTCGGGCTCCGCTTTATTTTGGTCAACGTTAAAATCCCCGGGGACCCAAAAGGGCCTCGGTCATTAAAGTGTTAAAAACATGTTAAATATGATTATTATTTGATTTATTTTGACTTTCAACGCTAAAATATCTACAGATACACTTTACATTCATCCCTTGACATGTTTACATTTCTTTATGTTTTATGCCCTTTTTGTCAAAGAAAAGACAAAATATGCAAGATTTGCCCCCCAAAAGTTTTGATGTGAAGTAATAACAACATTCAATCAATCAATCAATAACAACATTGATTTATTGATCAGTATTTTTCAACAATGACAGTGTAGAAAAAAACACCGGATTCAAACTCATGGCCCAGGGGCCAAATCTGGCCCGCCACATCATTTGTCATGTCAGATGCCACAATAATTTTTATGGCCTGGAATGTCATTTTATGTCATATGATAAGTTATTTTAATTGGCCCACCACAATATTTGATCTCATATGCCGATTTAATTTATGTGGCCCGCCACATCATTTTAATTTATATGCCACAAAAATGTATGTGGTCCGCCACATTATTTTATGTAATATGCTACCATAATTTATTTGGCCTGCTACATCATTTTATGTCATATGTCGCAATAATTTATTTGGCCCGCCACATCATTTTATTTTATATGCCGCAAAAATGTATGTGGCCCGCCACATTATTTTATGTAATATGCTACCATAATTTATTTGGCCTGCCACATCATTTTATGTCATATGTCGCAATAATTTATTTGGCCCGCCACGTCATTTTATTTTATATGCCGCAAAAATGTATGTGGCCCGCCACATCATTTTATGTAAAATGCTGCCATAATTTATTTGGCCCACCACATCATTTTATGTCATATGTCGCAATTATTTATTTGGCCCGCCACCTCATTTTATGTCATATGTCGCAATAATTTATTTGGCCCGCCACATCATTTTATAACATATGTCGCAATAATTTATTTGGCCCGCCACATCATTTTATGTCATATGTCGCAATAATTTATCTGGCCCGGCACATCATTTTATGTCATATGTCGCAATCATTTATCTGGCCCGGCACATCATTTTATGTCATATGTCGCAATAATTTATCTGGCCCGACACATCATTTTATGTCATATGTCGCAATAATTTATTTGGCCCGACACATCATTTTATGTCGTATGTCGCAATAATTTATTTGGCCCGCCACATCATTTTATGTCATAAGTCGCAATAATTTATTTTGCCCGCCACATCATTTTATGTCATATGTCGCAATAATTTAGTATGTCGCAATAATTTATTTGGCCCACCACATCATTTTATGTCATATGTCGCAATAATTTATGTGGCCCGCCACATCATTTTATGTCATATGTCGCAATTATTTATTTGGCCCGCCACCTCATTTTATGTCATATGTCGCAATAATTTATTTGGCCCGCCACATCATTTTATAACATATGTCGCAATAATTTATTTGGCCCGCCACATCATTTTATGTCATATGTCGCAATAATTTATTTGGCCCGCCACATCATTTTATGTCATATGTCGCAATAATTTATTTGGCCCGCCACATCATTTTATGTCATATGTCGCGTTTAATTTATTTGGCCCGCCACATCATTTTATGTCATATGTTGCAATAATTTATGTTTCCCGCCATGTCATTTTATGTCATATGTCGCAATAATGTATGTGGCCCGCCACATCATTTTATGTCATATGTCGCAATAATTTATTTTGCCCGCCACATCATTTTATGTCATATGTCGCAATAATTTATTTTGCCCGCCACATCATTTTATGTCATATGTCGCAATAATTTATTTGGCCCGCCACATCATTTTATGTCATATGTTGCAATAATTTATGTTTCCCGCCATGTCATTTTATGTCATATGTCGCAATGATTTATTTGGCCCGCCACATCATTTTATGTCATATGTCGCAATAATTTATTTGGCCCGCCACATCATTTTATGTCATATGTCGCAATAATTTATTTGGCCCGCCACATCATTTTATGTCATATGTCGCGTTTAATTTATTTGGCCCGCCACATCATTTTATGTCATATGTTGTAATAATTTATGTTTCCCGCCATGTCATTTTATGTCATATGTCGCAATAATGTATGTGGCCCGCCACATCATTTTATGTCATATGTCGCAATAATTTATTTGGCCCGCCACGTCATTTTATGTCATATGTCGCAATGATTTATTTGGCCCGCCACATCATTTTATGTCATATGTCGCAATAATTTATTTGGCCCGCCACATCATTTTATGTCATATGTCGCAATAATTTATTTGGCCCGCCATGTCATTTTATGTCATATGTCGCAATGATTTATTTGGCCCGCCACATCATTTTATGTCATATGTCGCAATAATTTATTTGGCCCGCCACATCATTTTATGTCATATGTCGCAATAATTTATTTGGCCCGCCACATCATTTTATGTCATATGTCGCGTTTAATTTATTTGGCCCGCCACATCATTTTATGTCATATGTTGTAACAATTTATGTTTCCCGCCATGTCATTTTATGTCATATGTCGCAATAATGTATGTGGCCCGCCACATCATTTTATGTCATATGTCGCAATAATTTATTTGGCCCGCCACGTCATTTTATGTCATATGTCACAATAATTGATGTTTCCTGCCATGTCATTTTATGTCATATACTGCTATAATTGGTGGACCGCCACATCCATTTGTCATATGCCGCAATTAATTATGTGGCCCACCGAAACTTCTGCATTGAAATATTAGATCTATTTAGATGATCTGCATTCAAATATTGGATATATTTAGATGATGTGATCCTGCAACAAGCAAAGTCAACCTTTCAGCAACAATGACAGTAACACACATTGTTTAATGTTTGACTTTCTCTCGATCAACTTCAGATCAATGTGAGGATTGTAAGTGAGATATATTTATTTATCATTTATATTTGTGTAAGACAACAAAAAGAGCCTGCATGACACTTCTGTCAACATTTTCTCCTCTTTTATTCCACCTTTTGTCTTGGTTTTGTGGGAAAGTCTTTTTCAAAAACGATCTGCACTTTGGACACTCCTGTCACATGCACTTGTTTCAACACGTGTGCTGGTTATGAATCATATTTCCATCTGTGTGTTGGTTATGAATGATACTTGCGTCACACAACACACACACAACACCTGTGAAAAATCACACACATTTCCAAAGGAATTCCCATTTTTGCATTAAAACTGTTCTTCTCAAGCTTTCTTTTTGCTTGGCTTTCTGCCTGCAGACTGAGAAAGTGGCAGACACACACACACACACACACACACACACACACACACACACACACACACACACACACACACACACACACACACACACACACACACACACACACACACACGCCGAGTGTCGTTGGTATTTCTCACCATGTCTCCAGGAATAGTTGTCGTTTACTGAAAAAGGCAAACAAAGACATTTTAAAAATGTCGCAGAGAAGACGACTCGTGTTGGAAAATGTCACTTTTTCCATAAATGTTCCTTTCTTGAATTGTTTGAAGTAGTGATCGTGACTGTGATGATGTCATATTCTCTGTCTAGCACAAGGGCGCCACCGTGTGGTAGATACGCCACAATACATGAAGACTAAAAGATCAAAAAAAGACATATATATTTATACAATATGGTACTTAACATATGCTAAGTGTTAGCATTTTAACATTAGCATGCTAACATGTTTAGCTCTGTGCCTCAGAGTCGTATAACTTGTTACTTTGGTTCTATTAGGTGTGATTGCTTCTCACTTCTCTGGGAAGAGTTTTGAGTGTCTAGAAAAGCGCTACATAAATTATTATTATTAGTAGTACTTAACACATGCTAACACCTTAAGTTCATATAACATGGTACTACACACGCTATCTGTTTAAGTGTATGCCTCAAAGTCATATAACAGTACCTGACACATGCTAAGTGTTAACATTTTACATAAGCATGCTAACTCTTTTTGCTCTATGCCTCAGAGTCATATAACTTGGTACCTGACACATGCTAACTTTTTTAGACAATTTTGCAACCAAACACCTTAAATTCATTTAACATGGTCCTACACACGCTAACTGTTAGCATGCTAACTTGTTTAGCTGTATACTTCAGACTCCTATAACATGGTACTTGACACATGCTAACTTTTTTAGCCAATTTTGCAGCCGAACACCTTAAGTTCATATAACAAGGTACTACACACGCTATCTGTTTGCATGCTAACATTTGTTTAAGTGTATGCCTCAGAGTCATATAACATGGCACTTGACACATGCTAACTTTTTTAGCCAATTTTGCAACCAAACACCTTACATTCACGCTAACTGTTAGCATGCTAACTTGCTTCAGACTCCTAAAACATGGTACTTGACAAAAGCTAAATGTTAGCATTTTAACATTAGCATGCTAACTTTTTTAGCTTTTTGCCTCAGGGTCATACAACTTAGTTCTTGCTAACTTTTCTAGGCAATTTTTCAAGTGTACATAATGTGGTTTTTGACGCATTCTAGTTGTTAGCATTTCTTGTGTTGGGCATAACATCACCCCCTTGTGGTAAAAAATGATAACGGTCATAACTTCCCATCTTTCCGAAATGTTGACGTTGGGCCGGGCGTAAAGCCAGAGTTGCACGGGCACGTTCATAATGATTTATTTCTCTAAATTGTCCATTTTGAAGCAAAGAAGAACAACATATGTTATATTCTGTGCATGTTTATTCATTGAATGCATCTAAAATGTCTGTTTTAATTATGTTTTTTTCCAAATTGTATACTGACATCCAGTAAAATAGTCTTCTTTTATATATATTATATATATAATATATATATAAAATATATATATATATATATATATATTATATTATATTTTATATATATTTACCATAAAATTACTACATATTTAATACATATTTTATCATATATTTACCATAAAATTACTACATATTCAATACATGTTTATAATAAAATTACTACATATTTATCCTATATTTACCATAATATTACTACATATTTAATACATACTTTATTATATATTTACCATAAAATTACTACATTTTTATTCCATATTTTATTATATATTTACCATAAAATTACTACACATGTAATACATATTTTATTATATATTTACCATAAAATGACTACATATTTAATACATTTTACCATATAATTACTACATATTTAATACATATTGTATCATAAATTTACCATGAAATTACTACATATTTATCATATATTTACCATAGAATTACAACATATTTAATACATATTTTATTATATATTTATAATAAAATTACTACATATTTAATACATATTTTATCCTATATTTACCATAATTTATTATATACTGCTGCTCACTGCTCCCCTCACCTCTCAGGGGGTGATCAAGGGTGATGGGTCAAATGCAGAGAATAATTTCGCCACACCTAGTGTGTGTGTGACAATCATTGCTACTTCATCATCATCATCATCATCATCATAAAATTACTACATATTTAATACATATTTTATTACATATTTTATTATATATTTACCATAAAATAATACATATTTATCATATGTTTACCATATAATTACAACTTATTTTACTATATATTTTACATATATTTGATCAAAAATGTACCATATAATTACAACTTATTTTACTATATATTTAATACATATTTTAGCATATACTTACCATATATTCACAACATATTTGACTACATATTTAATACATATTTTATCATATATTGACCACATAATTACAATATATTTAATACATATTTTATCATGTATTACCATATAATTACAACATATTTTACTACATATTTAACACATATTTTATCAAATATTGACCATATAATTACTATGTATTTAATACATATTTTATCATATATTTACCATATAATTCCAACATATTTTACTACATATTTTATCATATATTTACCATATAATTACTATGTATTTAGGGACGGCGTGGCGCAGTGGAAGAGTGGCCGTGCGCGACCCGAGGGTCCCTGGTTCAATCCCCACCTCGTCATGTCCGTTGTGTCCTGAGCAAGACACTTCACCCTTGCTCCTGATGGCTGCTGGTTAGCGCCTTGCATGGCAGCTCCCTCCATCAGTGTGTGAATGTGTGTGTGAATGGGTAAATGTGGAAGTAGTGTCAAAGCGCTTTGAGTACCTTGAAGGTAGAAAAGCGCTATACAAGTACAAGCCATTTCTCATTTATTATCATTCTTTTGCTCAGTGATATTTTCCCCGAATAGTAGAAGTGTTGCTAACGACTAGTTTGGTTGTGTAGCTCATGTTGGAAAGCTTTTCTCTTCTGGTCTGGACGTGAGGCCCCCAGACCGGCCCCTGGCACAGAAATGGACGGGTTTATTTTATGGATCTCTCTTGTCATTTTTCCATCCATCCATTCTTTTTATTCAAGGCTCCTCACATTTGACTTTTACCACAACAGAAGATTGATGGAAACAATCCCACCTGCAACTTTTTACTGCAACTCGCCACTTTTATTAAGCTAAGTTGAATTCCCTGTTCAGTCCTGTGGTTACCATGGCAACTCTGAACAGCTTTTAGCATAAAAAAAGCTTCACAGTCACAATCAGGCGGATTTTCTTTATTTTTATTTTGCTTTCTTGTCCTGTTTTGTCCGTCTTAAAATGGAAGAAAAATACCTGAAGGCAGGTGTGTCCAAAGTGTTAACATTGAACAGATACTATTCAACATCAAGAAGTGAGGGGAAATGGAACAATACAATAACACAAATGCAGGCTGATTTTTACTTGAAAACTCTCATTGCTGAAATAATAATCATCAATGATTTATAATTATTGACCAGGTGAAAAAGGCTTTCTTTGACAAAATAACATAATAGAAACTTATAGTTGACGATAGATCTGAACTTGATCGAGAGACTTAAGCTTTGGAAGTAAAAAAAAAAAAAAAAGACTTGTTTTGAACACTTTTATGATGGGACTCTTTTGGATCCCCTAAAATTTTAGTGTCATTTTTTTAAAAACTTTCATTGCTCACAAAAATGATGATGAATTAATCTTTTTTTTTTGTTTGTTTTTTTATAATTGTTGACTTGATAAAACATGTTTTTCCTGACAAAAAGGGCATAAAACATACAAAGTTAATAGATTGGAAGTTGATCCAGAGACTTCAAGGCCTACTGAAAGTCACTACTAGTCTGATACTTTATACATCAATGATGAAATCTTAACATTGCAACACATGCAACTAAAGTGCAATTTTAAATTTCACGCGAAATATCCTGCTGAAAACATCTCGGTATGATGACGTCAGCGCGTGACGTCACAGGTTGTGGAGGACGTTTTGGGACAGCATGGTGGCCAGCTATTAAGTCGTCTGTTTTCATGGCAAAATTCCACAGTATTGTGGACATCTGTGTTGGTGAATCTTTTGCAATGTGTTCAATGAACAATGGAGACAGCAAAGAAGAAAGCTGTAGGTGGGAAGCGGTGTATTGCGGCCGACTGCAGCAACACAAACACAGCCGGTGTTTCATTGTTTACATTCCCGGAAGATGACAGTCAAGCTTTACCATTGGCCTGTGGAGAACTGGGACAACAGAGACTCTTACCAGGAGGACTTTGAGTTGGATACACAGACACGGTACCGTGAGTACGCTTCCAAACATTTGATGGCTTGCCCGTACGTGCGTGCCGCTATGTGCATGTCACGTACGTAACTTTGGGGAAATATATGTGCTGTATGAACTTTGGGGAGGTGAACGGTACTTTGGGCTGTGGGATTGAGTGTGTTGTGCAGGTGTTTGAGTTGTATTGGCGGGTTATATGGACGGGAGGGGGGAGATGTTTGTTATGCGGGATTAATTTGTGGCATATTAAATATAAGCCTGGTTGTGTTGTGGCTAATAGAGTATATACACTCTTAGAAATAAAAGTGCTAAGTAGAACCATATAAGGTTCTTCGGCTCGTCCTCATAGGAGAACCCTTTTTGGCTCCAGGTAAAACCTTTTTATAAAGGTTCCACCTGGAACCCTTTTGGAGGGTTCTACCTAGAACTGTGTGTGTAAGGTTCCACCCAGAACCCCCCATGAGAGGTTCTACAAAGAACCCACGCAGGGAGTTCCACTAAGAACCCTTTCATGTTTCAAGGGTTTCATCTAGAACCCACACAGGGAGTTCCACTAAGAACCCTTTTGTATTTCAAGACTTTCATCTAGAACCCACGCAGGGAGTTCCACTAAGAACCCTTTCGTATTTCCAGGGTTTCATCTAGAACCCACACAGGGAGTTCCACTAAGAACCCTTTTGTTTGTCAAGGGTTTCATCTAGAACCCATGCAGGGAGTTCCACTAAGAACCCTTTCATGTTTCAAGGGTTTCATCTAGAACCCACACAGGGAGTTCCACAAAGAACTCTTTCATGTTTCAAGGGTTTCATCTAGACCTGACACAGGGGGTTCTAAAAACATCCCTTTTCAAAGGTTTTCACCGATAACCGTCTTGTCTTCTGAGGGTTCTATAAAGAACCATATTGTATTCTACAGATCAGTTTAGTTCATATTATATTGTGGTCATTTATCATGTTGACATTGAACAAACATTTGAATGAGAAAAACATTTATTTAAAGATAGGCACCATTATTGGCAAATGTTATCAGGAAGTATGTCCCTGGTGACACAGGATCTTGCCCATGCTTTCAACAATCCCTGAAGAACTCTTTCTTCCAAAAACGGTTCTCTGGATCAAAATAGTTCTTACTGGAACCCTTAGTGTTAGTGAGAACCCTTTTAAAACCAATTATTCAGAAAAGGGGTTTTAAAGGGTTCTCTGGATCAAAATGGTTCTTACTGGAACCATTAGCGTTACCAAGAACCCTTGAAAAACCCTTTCTTCGGGAAAGGGTTTTTCAGAAGCAAATGGTTCCAGTTAGAACCTCAGCCCTTGTAGAAGAACCCTTTTAGAACCCTTATTTCTAAGAGTGTATATGCCTTGTGTTTATTTACTGTTTTAGTCATTCCCAGCTGAATATCAGGTCTCACAGCATCTTCCACTGCCTTCTAGTCCTTCACTCTCACTTTCCTCATCCACAAATCTTTCATCCTCGCTCAAATTAATCGTGGCTTTCTCGGTCCGAATGTCTCTGGCTGCTGGTGGCCATGATTGTAAACAATGTTTGGATGTGAGGAGCTCCACAAGCTGTGACGTCACGCTACTCGTCTGCTACAGGCAAGGCTTTTTTATCAGACACCAAAAGTTGCCAACTTTATGGTGGATGTTCTCTACTAAATCCTTTCAGCAAAAATATGTCAATATCGCCAAATGATGAAGTATGACACATAGAATGGACCTTTAAATAAGAACATCACATTTCAGTAGCTTTCAAAGTCAAATACAGGATGGCTCCTTTTTAAGACTTTTATGATGGGACCCAACAATTTTAGTGTCATTTTTCTTAAACTGTCATTGATCAGAAAAGAAAGATGAATTGAAGTCAATGTTGTTATGAATGATTGACTTATTGAAGGCCATAAATGCTCCACATCAAATTACACTTTTACAATCTTTTTGGGGGAAATATTGCATATTTCTTTGTTTTTGCCATAAATGTTCAAATATGACTTTGAACATTTTTATGACTGAGACCCTGAGCAGCAGAAAAGGTAAAAAAACAAAAAACATGTCATGGTTTTAAAAATGAAAAATATCAAAACGGCCCCCGCATGCTCGGACTTTGGACACCCCTGACTTCACACTTCACACTTCAGACGTCCCACAGGAACAGAAAAGAAGGAAAAGCTAGGAATGTCACATGGGCTGCTTCTGCTCGCTTGGCTTTGCTGCGTCTGCTGCCTTCAGCACCGACGCCATGGATGTCTACTTCTTCTCTGCCTTCAGCACCGACGCTATGGACGTCTACTTCTTCTCTGCCTTCAGCACCGACGCCATGGACGTCTACTTCTTCTCTGCCTTCAGGACCGACGCCATGGAGGTCTTCTTCTACTTCTTCTCTGCCTTCAGGACTGACACCATAGACGTCTACTTCTTCTCTGCCTTCATCACCGACGCCATGGACGTCTACTTCTTCTCTGCCTTCAGGACCGACGCCATGGACGTCTACTTCTTCTCTGCCTTCAGGACCGACGCCATGGAGGTCTTTTTCTACTTCTTCTCTGCCTTCAGCACCAACACCATGGACGTCTACTTCTTCTCTGCCTTCAGGACTGACGCCATGGACGTCTACTTCTTCTACTTCTTCTCCGCCTTCAGCACCGACGCCATGGAGGTCTTCTCCTGCTTGTCCGTGTGTTGTGGGCGGACTTTAAGAGCGAGGAGGCTGAGCAGGTTCCATCCTCACATGCTGGCCGTGGCAAGAAGATAAGAAAGTAAAGGAATGTTTGTGCAAAAGTGTTGATGACAGCTGACCAGCGCTGTCAGAGTGCAGTCAAAGAAAGTCCTTGGGAGCTGCGTTTGTCTCTTCTGTCGCTTCTCTGCCCTCAGGCCTGAAAACAAGGCCCTTCCCACTCGGGGGTGGGGTGGGTGGTGGGTGGGTAGGGGGAGTCCACCACCGGAGAGTGCGTCGGACCTTCCCGGTTAGCTCGCCCTGTTTGACCTTTGGCCATTAACCCCGGCTCATGGATGCAAAGGTTATCTAACCTTAAGAAAGGGGCAGAGACAGAAAGGGGCGGGGCAAAGAGGGGCGGGGCAAAGAGGGGCATAAGAACAAGATTTAATTCACTTTTTTGGATGGGTTTGTAAGAGTGTTTTACAATAGTACCTCAACTTGAGAGTGTTTTGAGATAAGAGCAGTCTCTCAGTTCATTGGAATGCTTCAAAGGGGACCAACTTTCTTTTGCGTATTTGGGAAGTCAAACCATTGCCGAGATATTTATAAAATAATCTTGCCTTCCTCCATACTTCCGCCATTCCTGCAGTTTGGAGTTTGCACGACCTGTCAGCGGATAATCCACATATGGTACAACTTTACCCCAAAGAGCTTTGCACGGATACGCCATTTTTTATTTAGTCCACGCGACAACATGCCCAGAGTACACACAAATGCTCTGTTATCCATCACGTACCACTACCAGAGTACCACCCCAAACTCACAAATGCTCTGTTATGCAACACGTACCACTACCAGAGTACCACCCCAAACTCACAAATGCTCTGTTATGCAACACGTACCACTACCAGAGTACCACCCCAAACACACAAATGCTCTGTTATCCAACACGTACCACTACCAGAGTACCACCCCAAACTCACAAATGCTCTGTTATGCAACACGTACCACTACCAGAGTACCACCCCAAACACACAAATGCTCTGTTATCCAACACGGATCACTACCAGAGTACCACCCCAAACACACAAATACTCTGTTATCCAACACGCATCACTACCAGAGTACCACCACAAACATATAAATGCTCTGTTATCCAACATGTATCACTATGGTCTCATCAGGGGAACTGACAAGTTTTGTTTTTGCGGCAATGTTCTGTCAACTAGGAAGAAGCGTCTCTTCGTGTGTGGCAACCAATTGGAAGAACTCTGCGTCACAAAGCAATATAAAGACGCATTTATCCAAAAGCTACTTTTAATGCAGAGTTGGTTCCTACTATTTATGGCAATGAAACGTACCGTATTTTCTGGACTATAAGCCGCAAATTTTTTCCCCACGCTTTGCACCCTGCAGCTTTTAAAACGGTGCGGCTAATTTATGACGTCTATAATTTTTCGTATTCAACAAAAAGTTTTCACATAACACCGACACAGACACTGAAAAGGTGTGTTATTGTTTGTGCTACGGCGCCATCCTTTTGGACAAGTTTGCTCCCCGCACATGCTGCTGGGTGCATGTCGACAGTGTTTTCTTCCGTTTAATGCCTTAAACCGGAAGTGCAAGTCCTATTCGTTCATAGCGTTTCTACTCGTATGGATTCTTCATTCCTCACTCCAAGCAATGTTTGTAAGTTTTACAATAAAAATAAAACTATTCTTACTTACTAAAGCATCCCATGTGTGATGTCTGTAGCAGTATTTCCATGCATGTTTGTACATGCTAAGTAATGTAATAAAGCTATAATCGTTAGTCTCAGTTAACACGTTTATGAGTGTCTGTGTTATTATTTATTAACTTACAAAGACATTATTTTTGTATTGTTTCAGTTTTAGAAATTCCTCAGTAAATTCCCCAAAACATCAGCGTGGAGTTATTGAGTCTGTTTAGCTGATTGGAGAGCTAGCTCGCGCAGCTAGTGGGTCCATAACCATGACTTCTGTTTTGTTTGATCAGCCGTTTTACTGCCGTGTTACAGACACTGTTTGGAAACAATTAAGGTACATAAATAAACATTGACATATTATTTCTGTGTAAATAACTACCTTCATAACGTATATATCTGCGACTTATAGTCCGGTGCGGATAATATATGGAGAAATATTTTTTTCTTCTAAAATTTAGTGGGTGGGGCTTATATTCTGAGGCGTAAAATAGGGTATGTGTTTTTATACTATTTCTGATCTAAACGTTTGTCTTAAAGACATGTTACTTGTTAAAAGTGTCCTATTTAAGAATGAATCCCCCATTCAATTCAGTATGGATGATGTTGATTTAAGATACAAGTGTTTTGAGTTGAGAGCTTTGTCCCAGAACCAATGGAGTGAGTTGAATGGCGCTGACCTTCTGCAGCTCCTCCCTCAGCCAGGAGGGCAGAGGCTGTCCCAGGCGATGCAGCAGCTTGGACAGTTCTACGTTGTGTTCCCTGTAGAACCTGGACAGGAATGCACGGGCCTGCACAGTGGAAGAGGAAAAGGGATTCATGGTGGTACCTGACACATGAAACGTGACCAATCCACTGTCAGTTGCTACGTAGGGTGGCGCTTTCCATCATTTTCGGCACACTGTATTGCAAAATGATTAACCCTCCCCTCTTCCTCTCATGCCAGATCCACCCAGGAATAAACCTTCCCTACTATAATGAAGTGACATCATTCTTTATATCTACACGGCCACTTGTTGCTAGGCAGAATTGGGGTTTCATGCTTCCACTGCCACACAGGAAATGACAGAATTGGGGTTTCATGCTTCCACTGCCACACAGGAAATGACAGAATTGGGGTTTCATGCTTCCACTGCCACACAGGAAATGACAGAATTGGGGTTTCATGCTTCCACTGCCACACAGGAAATGAGCCCGTAAACAAAATTCTAGCGATTAAAAGAGAGCTTTTATACACGTGTCATTTGTCACACTTCTCATGTCTCGCCACCAGAGGGAGTCTCTCAGACCTTTTCCACACAAAACTACAAAATAGTGAAAGCGTGTAGAAAGATTTGTGCTGATAACGTATCAGACTGATAACGTTATCGGCCAATACAGTGATATCAACACATCAGTATCATATTAGAAGTGAATCTGGACAGCCCTGGTGCAGGTCTTCTCAAATAATGTTTGTTTGTTTTGTAGCTTAAAGTGTTTTACATATTGTGCTCCTAAATTCATGTTCTCAATTTATTATTATTATTATTTATTGAATTATATTTTTCAGAATTACATTGTGTTAAGTCAGTCAAAACATTTTTTTGCGTTGAAATAATGATTTTTTTTAGATTAAAGCACTTTAAATGTTTCAGTTAGAGACTAAAAACAATCTTAATAAAGTTATTCTTTTTTGTTTCATTTAATGTTAAGAATACAATCTTATGCAGAGGTGTACTTAAAACTATTTTATAGACATTAATACTATTTCTAGTCATGGCAGAGAGTCATACTTGCCAACCTTGAGACCTCCGATTTCGGGAGGTGGGGGGTGGGGGAGGGTCGTGGTCGGGGTGGGGCGGGGGGCGTGGTTAAGATATATATATATATATATATATATATATATATATATATATATATATATATATATATATATATATATAAGAAATACTTGACTTTCAGTGAATTCTAGCTATATATATATATATATATATATATATATATATATATATATATATATATATATATATATATATATATATATATATACACACAGGTAAAAGCCAGTAAATTAGAATATTTTGAAAAAGTTGATTTATTTCAGTAATTGCATTCAAAAGGTGTAACTTGTACATTATATTTATTCATTGCACACAGACTGATGCATTCAAATGTTTATTTCATTTAATTTTGATGATTTGAAGTGGCAACAAATGAAAATCCAAAATTCCGTGTGTCACAAAATTAGAATATTGTGTAAGGCTAATACAAAAAAGGGATTTTTAGAAATGTTGGCCAACTGAAAAGTATGAAAATGAAAAATATGAGCATGTACAATACTCAATACTTGGTTGGAGCTCCTTTTGCCTCAATTACTGCGTTAATGCGGCGTGGCATGGAGTCGATGAGTTTCTGGCACTGCTCAGGTGTTATGAGAGCCCAGGTTGCTCTGATAGTGGCCTTCAACTCTTCTGCGTTTTTGGGTCTGGCATTCTGCATCTTCCTTTTCACAATACCCCACAGATTTTCTATGGGGCTAAGGTCAGGGGAGTTGGCGGGCCAATTTAGAACAGAAATACCATGGTCCGTAAACCAGGCACGGGTAGATTTTGCGCTGTGTGCAGGCGCCAAGTCCTGTTGGAACTTGAAATCTCCATCTCCATAGAGCAGGTCAGCAGCAGGAAGCATGAAGTGCTCTAAAACTTGCTGGTAGACGGCTGCGTTGACCCTGGATCTCAGGAAACAGAGTGGACCGACACCAGCAGATGACATGGCACCCCAAACCATCACTGATGGTGGAAACTTTACACTAGACTTCAGGCAACGTGGATCCTGTGCCTCTCCTGTCTTCCTCCAGACTCTGGGACCTCGATTTCCAAAGGAAATGCAAAATTTGCATGGTTGGGTGATGGTTTGGGGTGCCATGTCATCTGCTGGTGTCGGTCCACTCTGTTTCCTGAGATCCAGGGTCAACGCAGCCGTCTACCAGCAAGTTTTAGAGCACTTCATGCTTCCTGCTGCTGACCTGCTCTATGGAGATGGAGATTTCAAGTTCCAACAGGACTTGGCGCCTGCACACAGCGCAAAATCTACCCGTGCCTGGTTTACGGACCATGGTATTTCTGTTCTAAATTGGCCCGCCAACTCCCCTGACCTTAGCCCCATAGAAAATCTGTGGGGTATTGTGAAAAGGAAGATGCAGAATGCCAGACCCAAAAACGCAGAAGAGTTGAAGGCCACTATCAGAGCAACCTGGGCTCTCATAACACCTGAGCAGTGCCAGAAACTCATCGACTCCATGCCACGCCGCATTAACGTAGTAATTGAGGCAAAAGGAGCTCCAACCAAGTATTGAGTATTGTACATGCTCATATTTTTCATTTTCATACTTTTCAGTTGGCCAACATTTCTAAAAATCCCTTTTTTGTATTAGCCTTAAGTAATATTCTAATTTTGTGACACACAGAATTTTGGATTTTCATTTGTTGCCACTTCAAATCATCAAAATTAAATGAAATAAACATTTGAATGCATCAGTCTGTGTGCAATGAATAAATATAATGTACAAGTTACACCTTTTGAATGCAATTACTGAAATAAATCAACTTTTTCAAAATATTCTAATTTACTGGCTTTTACATATATATATATATATATATATACATATATATATATATAAAATAAATACTTGAATTTCAGTGTTCATTTACAAACTACAACTCACAAACACTTTAGAGTTAGGCTCCACCATCAGAATGTGTACTTAAACTTATAAAGATCACATGGATATTATTCAGTGAGTTGATTCACCAAAACTAACCTGTTATACAGGAGGAAAAAGCACACAGGACGTTTCAATTGTTCACAGACTGGTCGCGCTCATCAGAATGACAAGATACTTCCGGTCTGCAGGTGATAGCATTCAATTGGGAAGAAACGCCCTACTGCCCCCTACTGACCAATGTGAATACTGATAAATGTGTAATGACAGCTCCAAAAACGAATTCAAACCACAAAATAAAATAAATAAATCAACACAAAAATGTGACACATTATGGGTGGGTCACATATGCATGTACAGTAGATGGCAGTATTGTCCTGTTTAAAAGTGTCACAACATTGCTGTTTACGGCAGACCAACTGCTTTACGGTAGACACTGTTGTTGTGTGTTGTCAACACGTCACTCAGGTCCGCCTGAATTTCGGGAGTTTTTCGGGAGAAAATTTGTCCCGGGAGGTTTTCGGGAGAGGCGCTGAATTTCGGGAGTCTCCCGGAAAATCCGGGAGGGTTGGCAAGTATGCAGAGAGTGGGAAGAGAGGGTCTTGTAACAACAAAATCATTGAGAAGCACCGCCCAAGTGGCAGCAACATGGTCTGGGGATGCACGGGTGCTGCTGGCGCTGGGGAGACGCGGTTCGGAGAGTTAAGAAATGAAGACTATGATAGGGAAAAAGGGGTTATCCAACATGACAATGAAGCCACTAGTAGTGTAAAACTCTACTGGGATGTCATTGTCAGTGTCTAGTAAATCCATGTCTACTCTAAAGTACATCTCAGTTCTATGTCTACTCTAAAGTACATCTCAGTTCCATGTCTACTCTAAAGTACATCTCAGTTCTATGTCTACTCTAAAGTACATCTCAGTTCCATGTCTACTCTAAAGTACATCTCAGTTCCATGTCTACTCTAAAGTACATCTCAGTTCTATGTCTACTCTAAAGTACATCTCAGTTCTATGTCTACTCTAAAGTACATCTCAGTTCTATGTCTACTCTAAAGTACATCTCAGTTCCATGTCTACTCTAAAGTACATCTCAGTTCTATGTCTACTCTAAAGTACATCTCAGTTCCATGTGTAAATTGTTGTCCCTTGAGAAGGTGGAACAAAACACTTGCTGGGTCCATCTTCTCCCTGCTGACAGGGTTTAGTTCCAGGTGAGTGAAGAGTATTTGTGCAGGTG
>NC_084572.2:39491543-39509043 GCF_033978685.3 Nerophis lumbriciformis
TATATATATATATATATATATATATATATTGTGGAGTCTCACTCAGGCACCGCCTGACAGGTAGGCACCTCACAGGGGAGGAGCCAGGGCATGGAGGCAGAGTGGAACACAGAAGAGAGGACAACGCCCCAGCCTTGGCCGCATCATGGAGGGGCGGTACCTTCCCCTGTACCTGCTCAATCAGCCTGAAGTGCCACCAGCTGTGCGGCCAGGTGGGGCCCAGCTACAAACTGTTCTTAACTCTGCCTCATTCAGGTCTGGCTCTCCTCTGTGTCAAGGCAGGTGCATCAGGCGGGAAGTGAGACATCCACTATTTCCCCATTAATGACATTATTAGGGGAATGTTTTCTGATATTATGTTTTCTCTTGTTTGATAGGCAATGACCTTTGACCTTTAAGGAAGTGTGCTGTGTGAAGGACTGAGAGCCCCAGATGGGAGATATTTATGTTTATTATTGGACACTTTAAGTTTGCTGATTCCACACCCCGCCCTTCCTAAAAACATTTGTACAATAAATGCCCTTTTCGGCTTGCTGCAAAACCAATCCTGTGTCTTGGTGAGAATCAGGTACCACATAATATATATATATATATATATATATATATATATATATATATATATATATATATATATATATATATATATATATATATATACGCACATTTTATTATTTTAACCAATTCTCCAAAAATCAGGAATTGATATACAATCGAATAAATAAGTTAATCCATTTTTTGAGCATCTTTCTAGCCTATCTTCAAAACTTTAATATTATCTCTGCATGCAAAAATGATAATAATGATCAAAAATAAATATCTTATCTAAATGTATTATTACATTCATCAACATTTACTGTTGCAAGCGGCCCTCTGAGGGCATCCATACTTGTGATAACATCTAATGGGAAACAGAGAGATGAATTTGAAGGCAGGTGCAGTGGAAGTATACACACCTGCTGAAAGTATTACTGAGAGTATTTCAACCACTGTGCCGCGGCACACTAGTGTGCAGTGGAAGTATACACACCTGCTGAGAGTATTACTGAGAGTATTACTAGTGAAGATCACCAATTTGATATTTCTATTTCTGCTGCAACTAAAGAGGTGCAAATAGTCATATTAGTATTGAAGACACTTTTTGGCTTCATGAGGCTGTGAGTGAAAGGTGATTATTATCAATGTGAGTGAAAGGTGATTATTATCAATGTGAGTGAAAGGTGATTATTATCAATGTGAGTGAAAGGTGATTATTATCAATGTGAGTGAAAGGTGATTATTATCAATGTGAGTGAAAGGTGATTATCATCAATGTGAGTGAAAGGTGATTATTATCAATGTGAGTGAAAGGTGATTATTATCAATGTGAGTGAAAGTGATTATTATCAGTGTGAGTGAAAGGTGATTATTATCAATGTGAGTGAAAGGTGATTATTATCAATGTGAGTGAAAGTGATTATTATCAATGTGAGTGAAAGGTGATTATCATCAATGTGAGTGAAAGGTGATTATTATCAGTGTGAGTGAAAGGTGATTATTATCAGTGTGAGTGAAAGGTGATTATTATCAATGTGAGTGAAAGGTGATTATTATCAATGTGAGTGAAAGGTGATTATTATCAATGTGAGTGAAAGGTGATTATTATCAGTGTGAGTGAAAGGTGATTATTATCAGTGTGAGTGAAAGGTGATTATTATCAGTGTGAGTGAAAGGTGATTATTATCAATGTGAGTGAAAGGTGATTATTATCAATGTGAGTGAAAGGTGATTATTATCAGTGTGAGTGAAAGGTGATTATTATCAGTGTGAGTGAAAGGTGATTATTATCAATGTGAGTGAAAGGTGATTATTATCAATGTGAGTGAAAGGTGATTATTATCAGTGTGAGTGAAAGGTGATTATTATCAGTGTGAGTGAAAGGTGATTATTATCAATGTGAGTGAAAGGTGATTATTATCAATGTGAGTGAAAGGTGATTATTATCAGTGTGAGTGAAAGGTGATTATTATCAGTGTGCATCATTTTCTTCCTTTCTTTCCAGTGACAAGACAGGAGGATGAAAGAAAAAGTCCTTGTTGTTGTGAGGAGCTGTCAGACTGATGCCATGTCACAGCAGCTAGACAAAAACAAGGAATATATTACACACACATTACACACACATTACACACACTACACACACATATCACACACACTACACACACTATTTCCTCTGCAGCCATGACAGTCTGGAGACAACTCTTTACTTTTTACCAACTTTCACTGGAATTAGTGCATACTAACTCATCAATGACAACTCTTTACCAACTTTCACTGGAATTAGTGCATACTAACTCATCAATGACAACTCTTTACCAACTTCCACTGGAATTAGTGCATACTAACTCATCAATGACAACTCTTTACCAACTTCCACTGGAATTAGTGCATACTAACTCATCAATGACAACTCTTTACCAACCTTCATTGGAATTAGTGCATACTAACTCATCAATGACAACTCTTTACCAACTTTCACTGGAATTAGTGCATACTAACTCATCAATGACAACTCTTTACCAACTTCCACTGGAATTAGTGCATACTAACTCATCAATGACAACTCTTTACCAACTTTCACTGGAATTACTGCATACTAACTCATCAATGACAACTCTTTACCAACTTTCACTGGAATTAGTGCATACTAACTCATCAATGACAACTCTTTACCAACTCTCACTGGAATTAGTGCATACTAACTCATCAATGACAACTCTTTACCAACTTCCACTGGAATTAGTGCATACTAACTCATCAATGACAACTCTTTACCAACTTCCACTGGAATTAGTGCATACTAACTCATCAATGACAACTCTTTACCAACTTTCATTGGAATTAGTGCATACTAACTCATCAATGACAACTCTTTACCAACTTTCATTGGAATTAGTGCATACTAACTCATCAATGAAAGGCAGGGCTACGTTGTACAAAGCTGACCTTGTGTCTTTTCACACAGCTCTAGACAAACATGCAAGCTAGGCCAGTTGCTATGGAGACACGCTTGTCGCTGGCTTATCAACACTGCCAAATCATTACGTATGTGTTAATTACAGCTGCTATTACGTATGTGTTAATTACATGACCTATGTGTTAATTACAGCTGATAAAAATAATGAGTCTCAGAGTTAATGTCACACTGTTTGTCATGGTGACAAAAAGTCTGAGTCCAACGCAGCGTTAAGGCTCCGAGCCACCATTAGTCAACTGGTGAGAGAGGGTTACACATTGGGGGTTAGTCAACTGGTGAGAGGGTTACACATTGGGGGTTAGTCAACTGGTGAGAGAGGGTTACACATTGGGGGTTAGTCAACTGGTGAGAGGGTTACACATTGGGGGTTAGTCAACTGGTGAGAGAGGGTTACACATTGGGGGTTAGTCCACTGGTGAGAGAGGGTTACACATTGGGGGTTAGGGTTAGTCAACTGGTGAGAGAGGGTTCCACATTGGGGGTTAGGGTTAGTCAACTGGTGAGAGAGGGTTCCACATTGAGGGTCATCTTCAGAAGTTTGACTCATCATTGCAGTGACTATCTTTTGTAAATGTCAACACATGAAGCCTCTGGTCCTACTTTACTTTTGTTTTCCCACAATGTTGAGGAAAAGAGCGAGTGCTGAGAAGAAGATGCCTTACGTGAGTGCCTGCGAATAGTTCAAATGAGGCGTGACTCCCAGAAACTTCTGGACTTCATCCATGACAGCAGCAGGGTCGGCTCTCAGCTGATGGCCGTCTATGATCATCACCTGCATGCATGCATGAATATCATCATGAATATGATCATCAATATGATCATCACCTGCATGCATGAATTGATCACGATAGATCAGCAGCTGGAAGACGGAACCATGCAGCGGCTAACGCTCTACCTGGTTAGCGGGGTAGTGTGCCAGCCACCTGTCCAGGTGCGTGGCGTACAGGCCGGGGATCAAACAGCGGTTCTGCAGGGAACGCAGCTCGGCCGGAACGCCGGATTTGGCGCTGATGACATCGTAGAAGGTAAAGCGAAGAGCTGCGTGGTCCTCGTGAGCTCGCTGATGCTGGAGAGACAGAAAAACACATGTTTTCTTAAAGGGATAGAACCACAAACAGCAGACACACAACACTGAAACACACAACATTAAAACAACAGAACCACAAACAGCAGACACACAACATTGAAACACACAACATTAAAACAACAGAACCACAAACAGCAGACACACAACATTAAAACAACAGAACCATAAACAGCAGACACACAACATTGAAACACACAACATTAAAACAACAGAACCACAAACAGCAGACACACAACATTGAAACACACAACATTAAAACAACAGAACCACAAACAGCAGACACACAACATTGAAACACACAACATTAAAACAAAAGAACAACAAACAGCAGACACACAACATTAAAACAACAGAACCATAAACAGCAGACACACAACATTGAAACACACAACATTAAAACAACAGAACCATAAACAGCAGACACACAACATTGAAACACACAACATTAAAACAACAGAACCACAAACAGCAGACACACAACATTGAAACACACAACATTAAAACAACAGAACCACAAACAGCAGACACACAACATTGAAACACACAACATTAAAACAACAGAACCACAAACAGCAGACACACAACATTAAAACAACAGAACCATAAACAGCAGACACACAACATTGAAACACACAACATTAAAACAACAGAACCACAAACAGCAGACACACAACATTGAAACACACAACATTAAAACAACAGAACCACAAACAGCAGACACACAACATTGAAACACACAACATTAAAACAAAAGAACAACAAACAGCAGACACACAACATTAAAACAACAGAACCATAAACAGCAGACACACAACATTGAAACACACAACATTAAAACAACAGAACCATAAACAGCAGACACACAACATTGAAACACACAACATTGAAACAACAGAACCACAAACAGCAGACACACAACATTGAAACACACAACATTAAAACAACAGAACCACAAACAGCAGACACACAACATTGAAACACACAACATTAAAACAACAGAACCATAAACAGCAGACACACAACATTGAAACACACAACATTAAAACAACAGAACCACAAACAGCAGACACACAACATTAAAACAACAGAACCACAAACAGCAGACACACAACATTAAAACAACAGAACCATAAACAGCAGACACACAACATTAAAACAACAGAACCACAAACAGCAGACACACAACATTAAAACAACAGAACCATAAACAGCAGACACACAACATTGAAACACACAACTATAAAACAACAGAACCACAAACAGCAGACACACAACATTGAAAGAACCTTGACAAGTTGTTGAGTTAAGTCCTGCCGTTGAGCAACTCAAACACAACGTTGAAACAACATGCTTCTTCTTATTATTGATGACCTTTAATCAATGTCAGGTTGTGATGTTGATTTGACATTGAAATGTGGTCATTTTCCAAGCAAGAAGGTGAATCCAACGTTACACACCAACGTGGTCTCAGTTTACAAACACAACTATTTTGCAAGGTTGTTTCAAAGTCACTTATAATGGATTAGATTTATAAAGCACTTCTCACTTTGCTTCACAGAGAAGTGAGAAGCCATCATTCATCCACACATTGATGGTAGTAAGCTACATGAGTAGCCCCAGACATGTACGTATAATCAACGTTGTATCAATGCCTCGTGCCTGCTGGATATTGTTCAATCAACAACACAATGGTACTTTGCTTTTTGGATCTGGTTGTTCTATAGATCAGTTTCCAGTTGAATGTTTCGCCCAAAATGTACCTGTTTTTCTACAATCTTTTTGGGCTTTCATGAAATGAAACATTGGGGCTAAACTAGTCCGTTGCCGTCGAGTGGCAAAACAAAGAAGCTTAGCTGTCTGTTACTCCGTCTCTGTTAAGAAGACTCATTTAGAGAAGAAGGCACAAAACAGGAAGTACATTTTCAACCCGCAGCACCTTCAGTGAGCAAACTCCTACAAAAAAATGGCGCCATAGCACAAATAATAACACACCTTGTCAGTGTCTTTTTCCGTGTTGGAACTTTTAGGTTGCCCAGATAGAGGCACCAGGAACTGTTTGGTTGCCCAGATAGAGGCACCAGGAACTGTTTGGTTGCCCAGATAGAGGCACCAGGAACTGTTTGGTTGCCCAGATAGAGGCACCAGGAACTGTTTGGTTGCCCAGATAGAGGCACCAGGAACTGTTTGGTTGCCCAGATAGAGGCACCAGGAACTGTTTGGTTGCCCAGATAGAGGCACCAGGAACTGTTTGGTTGCCCAGATAGAGGCACCAGGAACTGTTTGGTTGCCCAGATAGAGGCACCAGGAACTGTTTGGTTGCCCAGATAGAGGCACCAGGAACGAGACCATGGTCAAGTCCAAGAAGTTAACTTTTGGTTTGGATCCCTGCTAAGGTGGTGCCGCAAGTTGGACAAAAGCATGTGTCAATTGGTCCAAGCAACTTTAAATCCCCAGCGCCATATTGCTACTGTTTGTCCTTCCTCTAAATGAACAATCTTCTAGTCAGTCTACTGTTTGTTTTTACTGTAAATGAACAATCTTCTAGTCAGCTGTCTTCATTCAGAGCGCCTTAGAAAAGAGGCTCTTGCGTGGTTACTAATGTAGTGGCCAAGTGTGTGTTGCCAAGTACCTGGTACCAGCTGTAGGCCATGTGTGTGTTGCAAAGTACCTGGTACCAGCTGTAGGTCAAGTGTGTGTTGCTAAGTACCTGGTACCAGCTGTAGGCTCCTAGGTTCCTAATGTAGTGGCCAGGTGTGTGTTGCTAAGTACCTGGTACCAGCTGTAGGCCATGTGTGTGTTGCAAAGTACCTGGTACCAGCTGTAGGCCAAGTGTGTGTTGCTAAGTACCTGGTACCAGCTGTAGGCTCCTAGGTTCCTAATGTAGTGGCCAGGTGTGTGTTGCTAAGTACCTGGTACCAGCTGTAGGCCATGTGTGTGTTGCTAAGTACCTGGTACCAGCTGTAGGCCAAGTGTGTGTTGCTAAGTACCTGGTACCAGCTGTAGGCCAAGTGTGTGTTGCTAAGTACCTGGTACCAGCTGTAGGCTCGATCCGAGGGGTTGATGAGCAAGGTGATGATCCTGGCCTTGGGCAGCAGAGCTGCAGAACGCCGCGGGGACTCCTCGGAGGGGAAGTAGTTGGCACTTTTCTCAAACAGGAAGTCCGTGCTGACGTTGGAGGGCACAGGGAAGAAGTCCATGTACCTAGTGCCAGGAACACACACATTTGTGTTTTCTTTGGAACCAGGAACACACACATTTGTGTTTTCTTTGGAACCAGGAACACACACATTTGTGTTTTCTTTGGAACCAGGAACACACACATTTGTGTTTTCTTTGGAACCAGGAACACACACATTTGTGTTTTCTTTGGAACCAGGAACACACACATTTGTGTTTTCTTTGGAACCAGGAACACACACATTTGTGTTTTCTTTGGAACCAGGAACACACACATTTGTGTTTCCTTTGGAACCAGGAACACACACATTTGTGTTTTCTTTGGAACCAGGAACACACACATTTGTGTTTTCTTTGGAACCAGGAACACACACATTTGTGTTTTCTTTGGAACCAGGAACACCCACAAGCAATGTTGTGATAGCGCTTAGGTGCAAACTGCTCAGTCAGCATTATTGCTGCTGATTGTTAACAACATGCACGTTATTGCTGCTGATTGTTAACAACATGCACGTTATTGCTGCTGATTGTTAACAACATGCACATCATTGCTGCTGATTGTTAACAACATGCACATTATTGCTGCTGATTGTTAACAACATGCACGTTATTGCTGCTGATTGTTAACAACATGCACATCATTGCTGCTGATTGTTAACAACAGCTGAGTAAGGCAACAGACCTTCTAAAGTGCACATTAACTTCATACTGCACCATATTTGGGAAGTGATTATACAAGTAGACCAGGAGGTTGCCTACAGCCACAGCTGTTAATGCCAGTGTTTCTTGTGATGTGGCATTAATCGTAAATCTCTGTGGTTATTTTCTTTTGTAAACCATAGGAGACTCTCTTGTTGATTAAATACAGAAGTTAATCACAGGTTGGAATATGGCTAAATCATGACTAATCACAGGTTTGTATGTGGATTAATTACTATTAATCGCAGGTTTGTATGCGGAATAATTACTATTAATCGCAGGTTTGATTGTGGATTAATTACTAATAATCGCAGGTTTGTATGTGGATTAATTACTATTAATCACAGGTTTGAATGTGGATTAATTACTATTAATCGCAGGTTTGAATGTGGATTAATTACTATTAATCACAGGTTTGAATGTGGATTAATTACTATTAATTACAGATTTTATGTGGATTAATTACATTACTCTTAATCACAGGTTTGAATGTGGATTAATTACTACTAATCACAGATTTTATATGGATTAATTACTATTAATCACAGGTTTGTATGTGGATTAATTGCTGTTAATTACAGATTTTATGTGGATTAATTACTGTTAATCACAGGTTTGTATGTGGATTAATTACTATTAATTACAGATTTTATGTGGATTAATTACTATTAATCACAGGTTTGGGTGTGGATTAATTACTATTAATTACAGATTTTATTAATTACAGATTTTATGTGGATTAATTACTATTAATCACTGGTTTCATTGTGGATTAATCACAATTGGTCACAAATTTTAATCTGGATTACTCATGAGTGATTGCAGATTTAAATGTAGATTAGTCAAGATTAATCACATGTTTGAGTGTGTATTAATCATTATTATTCACAAGGTGAATTGCTCTCGATTTAATTAATCACAGGTTTGACTGAATTAATCACGATTAATCACAGGTTTGACTGAATGAATCACGATTAATCACAGGTTTGACTGAATGAATCACGATTAATCACAGGTTTGACTGAATGAATCACGATTAATCACAGGTTTGACTGAATGAATCACGATTAATCACAGGTTTGACTGTGAATTTAAATATAGTTTAGTCATGATTAATCACAGGTTTGAATGTGGATTAATCATGATGAATTACTGGTTTGGTGTTGGATTAATCACAATGAATCACTCACTCGCATAATTAAAATGAACTTAAAAGACCCTTTAGTTGGACAACAATAAAACATTTTTTTTCAAAATGTCATCAAAAAACTTTTTTTAAACATCATCTACTTGCTGAAAATCTGCTGTGAAGTCCAGTGAGGAAGTGAAATGTGATTAATCTACAACGTTTATTGTGATTAATCACAAAAGTCAACACGTTATTTTCAACAATTCCCTGGAACTCAAACTTGTTTTGATTCATGTCTGTCAGGTTTTCTTATCGTCCACCTGTGTGGGACACTGTGAGAAGTCATGATATGGTCCACCTGTGTGGGACACACTGAGAAGTCATGATATGGTCCACCTGTGTGGGACACTGTGAGAAGTCATGATATGGTCCACCTGTGTGGGACAGGCTGAGAAGTCATGATATGGTCCACCTGTGTGGGACACTGTGAGAAGTCATGATATCATCCACCTGTGTGGGACAGGCTGAGAAGTCATGATATCATCCACCTGTGTGGGACACTGTGAGAAGTCATGATATGGTCCACCTGTGTGGGACACACTGAGAAGTCATGATATCATCCACCTGTGTGGGACACTGTGAGAAGTCATGATATGGTCCACCTGTGTGGGACACACTGAGAAGTCATGATATGGTCCACCTGTGTGGGACACACTGAGAAGTCATGATATCATCCACCTGTGTGGGACAGGCTGAGAAGTCATGATATGGTCCACCTGTGTGGGACACTGTGAGAAGTCATGATATGGTCCACCTGTGTGGGACACACTGAGAAGTCATGATATCATCCACCTGTGTGGGACACACTGAGAAGTCATGATATCATCCACCTGTGTGGGACACACTGAGAAGTCATGATATGGTCCACCTGGTGAGAAGTGTGGTTTCGTCCTCACCAGTCGATGCCTTTGTGGTAGTTGTTGGTGTTGAAGAACTGAACCTCCTCGTAAGTTTTGGGACTGGGGAAGTTGCTGGAGATGGACGGGTGCATGAGGAGGAAGAGATAAAGTGCGGTGGTCCCTGCAAGAAAGGGGCGTGGTTAAGGTTGATGAAGTCACATGATGTCTCTCTCATGGTCACATGATTACACAATGTCAACATTTGTTGAGGCTCTCATGGAGTCCACACCTCTCTGACTTTAGGAGTCTTTGAACTGGAGCTGTTGCTATAGTAACCATAATATCAACACCTGTTTAATTAGCACTAATGATGTCAATACACTACACTGCCTCATAGATGATATCACTGCAGGTGTATCGCTAAAATAGTTACTATGGACCTATTCGATTTTTACGATGGACCTATTAGATTTTTACGATGGACCTATTCGATTTTTACGATGGACCTATTCGATTTTTACGATGGACCTATTCGATTTTTACGATGGACCTATTAGATTTTTACGATGGACCTATTCGATTTTTACGATGGACCTATTCGATTTTTACGATGGACCTATTAGATTTTTACGACGTCTCACGGGACAAATTGAAGAGGCTGGCAATCCAGCCGTCATTTAGCAGACCGCACTTGGCCCGCCAGCCGTCATTTGGCCACCCCTGAACTAGACGGTGTCAAACTGGGATGTCCACAGAGTGAAAAGTCAAAGTACATTGAATTAGTCATCTTATTCTTGATTTTAATGGTATTTAATAATGATATCTAACTACTTCCAGTTTACAAATGATAGTAAATAATGTGTTCATCACAAGGATTATGACTTCATGAACACATGAACTTGAGGTTTAGGTCAGGCTGATTAGACAAGTAAGCACTAACCTGCGTAAAGAGTGACTTCTAAATAACGGATTGAAAAGAAATGTACAAACAATTGTGTTGTGCTAAAATAAAGTCAAGTAACAACAACACATATGTTGAGCTGAACTGTCAAGAAAATTCAAGTTGGTCGTAATTTTTGCGCTTAAGAGATTTCTTTATGACTTTAGCTTCAGACTTCTTCGTACCTTTTTACTGTTTTATTTATATATATATATATATATATATATATATATATATATATATATATATATATATATATATATATATATATAAATAAAAAAGAAATAGTTTGTTTACAAGGGACTTACCTGTTTTCTGTGGTCCAACCACCAAGAACTTGGGCAGCCTGTCGCAGGTCTTCTCCTTAGACCAGATGTCTTTATGTCGCTTGTCGTCACAAGGATTCTAAAGCAGAACAACATAGTCGTCACAAGAACCTATCCCCAGGTGCATGTCTTTGGAGGTGGGAGGGGCCTATCCCCAGGTGCATGTCTTTGGAGGTGGGAGGGGCCTATCCCCAGGTGCATGTCTTTGGAGGTGGGAGGGGCCTATCCCCAGGTGCATGTCTTTGGAGGTGGGAGGGGCCTATCCCCAGGTGCATGTCTTTGGAGGTGGGAGGAAGCCGGAGTAGAACCCACACAGTCACGGGGAGAACATGCAAACTCAGGAATTGAACTCAGGACTACTCAGGACCTTCGTGTTGTGAGGCAGACGCACTAACCCCTCTTCCACCGTGCTACCCTATATACATTTTTTATTTTACATTTTTTATTTTTTTATCTTTTAAATTGTATTTATTTATTTTATTGTATTTTTGAGCCGTTTAAGAATTGTTACAAATAAAAATCCCGATTCATTCGAAAATCATTCTTTTGTTTTGGCCACGCCTCCTAAGAAGCTAAGTTGACAGGTGCAAAGAGCAGAAGAAGAAGGTGAAGACGTACCTGCCACAGGGGGTCTCTCTGCTCCGGAAACATCTGGAAGTACCTGTGGGCCAGCTGGGCGGGGGGCAGGGTGTGCAGCCTCAAATTAGTCCACGAGCCGAGGAAGGAAGCCAAGTGGACAAAGGTGTAGAGACCCAGGCGGTCATTGCCGTAGTTGGACAGGTGAGTCATGAATATACTGATCTGTGGGGGAGGGGCACACAACATCTTACAACTTCCTGTCTGTCTTTCATCTATTTGACTACTTACTTACTAGTTAGCTAACACAATGTGTGCATCTATTTGACTACTTACTTACTAGTTAGCTAACACAATGTGTGCATCTATTTGACTACTTAGTTACTAGTTAGCTAACACAATGTGTGCATCTATTTGACTACTTACTTACTAGTTAGCTAACACAATGTGTGCATCTATTTGACTACTTAGTTACTAGTTAGCTAACACAATGTGTGCATCTATTTGACTACTTACTTACTAGTTAGCTAACACAATGTGTGCATCTATTTGACTACTTAGTTACTAGTTAGCTAACACAATGTGTGCATCTATTTGACTACTTACTTACTAGTTAGCTAACACAATGTGTGCATCTATTTGACTACTTAGTTACTAGTTAGCTAACACAATGTGTGCATCTATTTGACTAGTTAGTTAGTAGTTAGCTAACACAATGTGTGCATCTATTTGACTAGTTAGTTAGTAGTTTTGTAACAGTGTGCAGCATGAAGAGGACAGAAGGAAGTGAAATCAAGTTGACAGAAGTACACCTCACAGACACGCGGGACCACCGTGTTCATATGGATGATCAAAGAGACAAGACACACACACACACACACACACACACACACACACACACACACACACACACACACACACACACACACACACACACACGTTTGTGATTGGAGGACCTGGGGAGTGTCTGGAAGAAATGCTAACATTAGCCATTAAGATATAAATTATTTGTTGGGCTAGTGCATGAGGGATTGTGTGTCAGAATATTTGGGTCTGTGGATGTGAACACACACACACACACACACACACACACACACACACACACACACACACACACACACACACACACACACACACACACACACACACACACACACACACACAGGACCAGAGGGGGTTTGCTTTAAAGCATGAAGGTTGCCGAGGATACGTTGCGACAGCAATGTGGTTTGATGGATCAGCATCCAGCCCACCTGGAAAGCTGCTGCGAATACTGATGTGTCTACATGTATGTGTACACACACACACACACACACACACACACACACACACACACACACACACACACACACACACACACACACACACACACACATATATATATATATATATATATATAGTGTGTGTGGTACTACCCCCAGAAGAAAGACCAAATAAGTGGTACTGCCACCAGAAGAAAGACAAAATAAGTGGTACTACTCCCAGAAGAAAGACCAAATAGGTGGTACTATTCCCAGAAAAAAGACCAAATAAGTAGTACTACCATCAGAAGAAAGACCAAATAAGTGGTACTACCACCAGAAGAAAGACTAAACAAGTGGTACTACCACAAGAAGAAAGACCAAATAAGTGGTACTACCATCAGAAGAAAGACCAAAATAAGTGGTACTACCACCAGAAGAAAGACCAAATAAGTGGTACTACCACCAGAAGAAAGACCAAATAAGTGGTACTACCACCAGAAGAAAGACTAAACAAGTGGTACTACCACAAGAAGAAAGACAAAATAAGTGGTACTACCCCCAGAAGAAAGACCAAATAAGTAGTACTACCATCAGAAGAAAGACCAAATAAGTGGTACTATCACCAGAAGAAATACCAAATAAGTGGTACTATTCCCAGAAGAAAGACCAAATAAGTAGTACTACCATCAGAAGAAAGACCAAATAAGTGGTACTACCAACAGAAGAAAGACCAAACAAGTGGTACTACCACAAGAAGAAAGACCAAATAAGTGGTACTATTACCAGAAGAAAGACCAAATAAGTGGTACTATCCGCAGAAGAAAGACCAAATAAGTGGTACTACCACCAGAAGAAAGACCAAATAAGTGGTACTATCCCCAGAAGAAAAAACAAATAAGTGGTACTATCCCCAGAAGAATGACCAAATAAGTGGTACTACCCCCAGAAGAAAAAACAAATAAGTGGTACTATCCCCAGAAAAATGACCAAATAAGTGGTACTACCACCAGAAGAAAGACCAAATAAGTGTTACTATCACCAGAAGAAAGACCAAATAAATGGTACTACTCCCAGAAGAAATACCAAATAAGTGGTACTATTCCCAGAAGAAAGACCAAATAAGTAGTACTACCATCAGAAGAAAGACCAAATAAGTGGTACTACCAACAGAAGAAAGACCAAACAAGTGGTACTATCACCAGAAGAAAGACCAAATAAATGGTACTACTCCCAGAAGAAATACCAAATAAGTGGTACTATTCCCAGAAGAAAGACCAAATAAGTAGTACTACCATCAGAAGAAAGACCAAATAAGTGGTACTACCAACAGAAGAAAGACCAAACAAGTGGTACTACCACCAGAAGAAAGACCAAATAAGTGGTACTACCACCAGAAGAAAGACTAAACAAGTGGTACTACCACCAGAAGAAAGACCAAATAAGTGGTACTACCCCCCAAAAGAAAGACCAAATAAGTGGTACTACCACCAGAAGAAAGACCAAATAAGTGGTACTATCCCCAGAAGAAAGACCAAATAAGTGGTACTATCACCAGAAGAAAGACCAAAGAAGTGGTACTACTCCCAGAAGAAAGACCAAATAAGTGGTACTATCCCCAGAAGAAAGACCAAATAAGTAGTAGTACCATCAGAAGAAAGGCCAAATAAGTGGTACTACCACCAGAAGAAAGACCACATAAGTGGTACTATCACCAGAAGAAAGACCAAATAAGTGGTACTACCACCAGAAGAAAGACCAAATAAGTGGTACTACCACCAAAAGAAAGACCAAATAAGTGGTACTACCACCAGAAGAAAGACCAAATAAGTGGTACTACCACCAGAAGAAAGGCCAAATAAGTGGTACTACCACCAGAAGAAAGACCAAATAAGTGGTACTACCAGTCGTAGGTGACAGAAAGTCTGGCCATTCCTTCACCGTCGACGGTAGCGTTGCTGTCCGCCCGACTGTCCAAGCACATGTGTTGGAGTCACAGGAACACATTGGAATGGAAATAAGTGCTAAAACGATCGCCTAGATAAATCATTCGAAGCATTAAATGGACAAATACACCACTGGGCGTTCTTCTTATTTAACCTCAAAGATTTGACTTGAAATTTCTCACACCACTCAATGGGATTTACAAAACACCCACTGTTACTTTAGCGTGTTTAGCAAAATCGCCAGGCAATTCAGTACACACCTTTGTGGGTCTGACCAGGACATGTTAGGGTTTGTGTTGGTCTTGACCCCAGGACGCATGCTTGGCATGTCATGCATTCATGGAACTAGGGAGGGCACCCCAAACAAAAAAGCAGTACAGCCAGGGAGTGCACAAAAAGGAAAACCAGGAGGCATAGCCGTACAAAGCAGAATGATCAAGCAAATGATCAGCATGCAGAGGACAGGGCTGTCTTATAAAGCCTCCTGATTGGCAACTAGGAACAGGTGTGTCTTGATTGCCAATCAGGGAGAGGTGAGGAAGCCAGCGCCCAGATTGGAGAGTTGATGACAAAAGGAAACAAACAGAAAAGGAAATGAAAATAAGAGCCCTGGAAAGAAACCCACGTAAATAAATAAAGTTCAAACCTTCCATCCATCCATTTTCTACCGCTTGTCCCTTTTGGGGTCGCGGGGGGTGCTGGAGACTATCTCAGCTGCATCCTGATAAAATGTGTCAAATTTAAACAAGATTTGTTACGGCTCAGACTCCTGCCACCGCCGCTCATCCATCTGTGCGCTCCAGTGAGAGCACCACGGCTGCAGGAGATCTGCAATCAGCGCACCTGCCTGGGATGAACGAGCTGCCTTCATAAGCCCACACAACCTGCCATGCCGTGCCGGAATATAGTCTTCTGTACCTTTGTAAGCATCCCGTGACTGGCTTCCATCCCGCGAACTCGCTCTTCCCCTGTGGCTTCTGTGTTTCCATTGTGTCTGATGTTCCTGTACATCCTGTCTTAATGCCTCGAACTTGAAGTAAAAGCGTCCTTTGCGTTTCTGCTCGAAAGGATTCTTCATTCATCACTCCAAGCAAGTTTTACAATACAACTAAAACAGTTCATACTTACTAAACTGTCCCATGCATATTTGCACGTGCTATTGTAAGGTAATGAAGGTAGCGTTGTTAGCATTAGCAAATATGCTAACACATTTACGAGTGTCTGTGTTAGTATTATTAACCCACAATGGCGTTCTTTTTGTATTGTTTCACTTTCACAAATCCCTCAGTATATTCACCAAAAGTGTGGGTTGAAAATGCACATATTGGTTTCTGCCTTGAACCAGAAGTATAACCGTCCATCGTATTTCTTCTCGAAAGGATTCTTCATTTATCACTCTGAACAGCGTTTGTAAGCTTTACAATATAACTAAAACAATTCTTGCTTACTAAACCATCCCATGTGTAACGTCTGTGGGAGTGTTTTCATGCATATTTGTACGTGTAATCAAGCTAGTGTTTACCAGTGTTAGTATTATTAACTTATAATGACATTCTTTTTGTCATGTTTCAGTTGTTGTAAATCCACCAAAACGTCAGCGTGGAGTTATTGAGTCTGTTTAGCTGGTTGGAGAGCTATCTTGCGCAGCTAGTGGGTCCATGACAGTGACTTCTGTTTTGTTGGATCAGCCGTTTTACTGCCGTGTTACAGACACTGTTTGGAAACAATTATGGTATGTAAATAAACACAAATATTCCCGTGTAAATAACTCATTTCACAACGTATATATGTGCGGCTAATATACGGAATTTTGCGGCTTATACACCGGTGCGCTCTGTAGTCTGGGAAATAGAATATATTCACATGTCACAAACATGGTCACAGTTGATGAGGTGCTTAAAAAATTGAGCGCGCTCCACCCAAACAAGGCCACCGGCCTTGACAATATTCCCTCCAGAGTCCTCAGGGACTCTGCCTCCATCATTGCCCCGATCATCACGCACATAATAAACCTCTCAATTTCACAAGGCCAAGTACCAAAAGATTTTAAGATAGCAAGAGTAACTCCCCTCTTTAAAAAAGGAAGCAAATTGGAACCTGGCAACTACCGACCTGTTTCTATTCTCACTTCCATTTCCAAAGTCATGGAAAAAATAGTTTACGAACAGGTCGATAGTTACCTTGCCACTAATAAACTCATGTACAAATTACAATCTGACTTCAGAACTAACCACTCCACTGACACATGCCTTCTCTATCTGACTTCAGAACTAACCACTCCACTGACACATGCCTTCTCTATCTGACTTCAGAACTAACCACTCCACTGACACATGCCTTCTCTATCTGACTTCAGAACTAACCACTCCACTGACACATGCCTTCTCTATCTGACTTCAGAACTAACCACTCCACTGACACATGCCTTCTCTATCTGAGCGACCACATCAAACGGCACTGTGTCCCCCCC
>NC_084572.2:39514043-39544043 GCF_033978685.3 Nerophis lumbriciformis
CACACACACACACACACACACACACACACACACACACACACACACACACACACACACACACACACACACACACACACACGCAAGATAAACATGCAGTCAATATTAACATATTTATTTGTGTGTGCCTGGATTCTTAAGGGACACAAGATGGCGTGACCTGAACATTAAATCTCAATCTGTCTTCCTCCTCCGTCCCACTCTCTCTCTCTCTCTCTCTCTCTCTCTCTCTCTCTCTCTCTCTCTCTCTCTCTCTCTCTCTCTCCCTCCCCCTTTGCACCACCTGTCTGACCATCTATCCACCACGGACCATGTGGCCCTTTACTGGCTGTTTACTGGCCCTTAACTGGTTGCTGCAGAGCAGCATTGATTTCCCAGCTTGGGGCCCTAATATATATATATATATATATGTGTATATATATATATATATATTAGAGATGCGCGGTTTGCGGGCACAACCGCGGAGTCCGCGGATTATCCGCAGATCGGGCGGATGAAATTAAAAAAAATTAGATTTTAAATAGATTCAGGCGGGTGGCAGTTAAACCAATTGGTAAATATATATACATAGTTAAATGTTGTTACCCACATACGAAAAACGAGCAGGCACCTGCAGCATATGCCACAACAGAAGAAGAAAAGAAAAAAGAGATGGACACTTTTACGGAGCGGAGAAGGGACGCCTCGCCGGCGTCCGGGACCGAGGCCCCTTCCCCCGAGAGGGCCCCACCGGGAGCCGTAGCTGAGGCGATCCGCGAGAAGGGCCCGACGCACGTCCAGGGTCACCACCGCGCCCACCGCACCGACACCCCGCCTCGTCCGCCTTCGCCGCGGCCGGCGTCACGCGCAGCAGGTAAGCAGCTTACCTGCCCGCCACCCCTGTTGCCGGGGGCACGTAACAGGGGTCACTCCGCGCGCAGTGCACTCACGAAAGGGGTGGGGCTCACCCTGGTTGATATAGACAGCAGGACGGTGGCCATGGAAGTCGGAACCCACTAAGGAGTGTGTAACAACCCACCTGCCGAATCAACTAGCCCTGAAAATGGATGGCGCTGGAGCGTCGGGCACATACGCGGCTGTCGCCGGCAGCGAGACGCGCTTGGAGGTGCGCTCAGCGCAACTCCCATATGATTGCGCACTGGTGTGCGTCTGGCTCGTGACAGCGTGGCACGCGAATGTCTGCACTGCATTGGATCAGTCTCCTTTCTTTAACAGGCAAGAGCTTTATAACCTCACTAATGCCTTGCATCGTCTATATTAGATATATAACAATGGGCGGGTGCGGTGTTGATTAAATGTTACATCGGGTGGATGGCGGATGGTTGACGACTTTCTGATGCGGTTGCGGATGAAATAATTGCCTATCCGCGCATCTCTAATATATATATATATATATATATGTATATATATGTATATAAATATATGTATATATATGTATATAAATCTATATATATATATATATATATATATATATATATATATATATATATATATATATATATATCCATCCATCCATCCATTTTCTACCGCTTATTCCCTTTGGGGTCGCGGGGGGCACTGGAGCCTATCTCAGCTACAATCGGGCGGAAGGCGGTGTACACCCTGGACAAGTCGCCAACTCATCGCAGGGCCTATATATATATATATATATATATATATATATATATTAGGGCTGCAACAACTAATCGATTAAATCGATTAAAATCGATTATAAAAATAGTTGGCGATTAATTTAGTCATGGCACAAAAGGAAAGTCCTGAGGGATGAAAGCTTCACGCTTCACAAGACTATTGATTGCAAAGCACACACTCTAATGAAAGCTTTTGTCTCTGCAAATGGAACACCAGCTAGCAGGGAGGCAGGCAAGTGAATCATCAGTGGGGGGGGGGGGGGGGGGGAACTGTCATGTCAGGCTTGAATAGCTTTTGTGTTTAAAAAGCTTCCTTTATTAGCCGTGACAAGGTGTCATATGAGACGCAACACAGCCAGAACATGGACAAAAAGGCAATTAGCATATTTTTGTGTCCATAAGGCGCACTGCTGATGAGCAGGTCTCGTCATCATACAAACCACACGGCGGATTATAAGGCGCATTAAAGGGGTCATACTATTATCATTATTTTATCATCTCTACGGGGTTTTGTGGGCGGGTCTTATTTACGTGCCTCCACTTCGACAGCATCTTCTTTGTTGTTTTTAGCGCTTCCATAGCGAGTCTCCTGACAGATATAAGTTGGAATTGTACGCTACTATCGTCAATTCTAAAGACTATGAGTCACTACTTTTATCCTACACTTCAAACCCTGTGGCTTATAAAATGGTGTGGCTAATTCATGGATTTTTCTTCGCTGACAGCCATAATATAAATAGTTAAAAACAAAAAACTGTCAGGTTTGTCACTGACAGTTCAGTTAGGTTTTGCTTTTTCCTGTCTTTGTTTCCTGTCAGCGCTCTTATTTTGGTTATTTCCTGATTATCTCCCTGAGTGCTGTCGGAGGCAGATACTTACATATATCCGTATTTAAGTGTTACTTCTTTATTTTCATAATCATATTACAAAACAGCTGACTTTGGAATGTAAGGAGGAGAGATACTCCGTTTCCTTATCTGTTCCTGTGTCCAGCTGAGGAGGACAATGGGCATGTGTTTGGGCGAGAAAGAGAGACAAGACAACGAGGGTGGGAGGGAGAGACACTTTATAGAAGAGAAGGTTTCCATATTTGGTTATTTCCTGATTATCTCCCTGAGTGCTGTCGGAGGCAGATACTTACATATATCCGTATTTAAGTGTTACTTCTTTATTTTCATAATCATATTACAAAACAGCTGACTTTGGAATGTAAGGAGGAGAGATACTCATTTTCCTTATCTGTTCCTGTGTCCAGCTGAGGAGGACAATGGGCATGTGTTTGGGCTGGAAAGAGAGACAAGACAACGAGGGTGGGAGGGAGAGACACTTTATAGAAGAGAAGGTTTCCATATTTTAGATCAGACCATCTTAGCTGCGCGATTGAATGTTCTATGCTGGACTGGTCTCATTATATTTCCAAAGCTTTGGAGATACAATTACAAAATAGCTATTCTGTCTCTGGTGGTTCTTCTACTCAGCTGTACTGTCATAAAGAGCTTGGGAGCGACCAGCCGCTTGAATTCCCTGGGAGGAACAACTGGTCCAAACGCAACAGTGCTTTGTCCCCTCAGCTGTGGCTGATTGGCACCTGGCCACACCTGCTGTCAATCAGCCAGCTGCTTTTTGAACCTGCCTTCCCCTCCAGTCACTGCTGGATTATTGTCACTACTACCTGCCATAATACTGTAGCTCTGTCTACTTTTGTTCACTCTGCTCATGTCATAGTTCCTTCGTGTCACAGTAAGTGTTTTTGTTTCTTGTCCACAGTTAGCCTTTGTGCTATTTTAGTTCATAGCCAAGTTGTTCTCCGCCTTGTGCGCGCCTTTTGTTTGTTTTTTTGCTATAGTGTTAAATTAAATCAAGTTTTCCTGGACAAAGCCTGCCATCTCTGCATCTTGGGGTTCGTCACCAACATACTCTGACAAAAACCAAGCAAACACACTGGAAAGGTGTGTTATTATTTGTGCTATTATGTTTAGGACAAGTTTGCTCACTGCAGAGTCAGAATCACAATAGTTTTTATTGCCATTGTTTGAGAACGGGTTCACAAACTAGGACTTTTTCTTGGTTGCAATCGTGCAGGTGGCTGCAGTGTCCTTCCATTTGTTGCTTTCAACCAGAAGTAGAAGTGCCGTTCCATCTACTAGTTTCTACTCGTATGGATTCTTCATTCATCACTCCAAGCAACGTTTCCAAGTTTTACAATACAACTAAAACTGTTTATACTTACTAAATGGTCCCATGTGTGATGTCTGTAGGAGTGTGTTCATGCATACTTGAAAGTGCTATTGTAATAGTGTTGTTAGCATTAGCTAATATGCTAACGTGTCTGTGTCAGTATTATTAACTTACAATGGCATTATTTTTGTATTGTTTCACTTTCACAAATTCCTCAGTAAATTCAGCAAAACGTCAGCGTGGAGTTATTGAGTCTGTTTAGCTGATTGGAGAGCTAGCTTATGCAGCTAATGGCTCCATGACCATGACTTCTGTTTTGTTTGATCAGCCGTTTTACTGCCGTGTTACAGACACTGTTTAGAAACAATTAAGGTATGTAAATAAACATTTATTAAATATTTATGTGAAAATAACTTATTTCACAATGTATATATCTGCAACACATTTAGCTGAAGTGCAGCAATTTAGTGGTCAAGTGGTCAAGAAGCTTGTGGATGGCTACCAAAAGCGCCTTATTGCAGGTCAACTTGTAAGCAAATATTAACATTGCTGTATGTATACTTTTCACCCTCACATTTTCAGTAGAGCCATAATAAATTCATAAAAGAAGCAAACTTCATGAATGTTTTTTGTGACCAACAAGTATGTGCTCCAATCACTACATCACAAAAATTGATTATTAGATGGCTTCTAGATGCTGCTATTCACGCACTGTAAGACTGGTCTCCTAAAGCTTTGGTAAAACTTGATAATATTCCTATTCTGTCTTGATGGTCCTTCTTACTCAACATATACGTCATCCATTCATAAAAGAAGCAAACTTCATGAATGTTTTTTGTGACCAACAAGTATGTGCTCCAATCACTACATCACAAAAAAATAAGAGAAATGATTGGAAACGTAAGACTGCATGTGTTGCTGAACATTACAACTTCATGCATGTGTTGCTGAACATTACAACTTCATGCATGTGTTGGTGAACATTACAACTTCATGCATGTGTTGGTGAACATTACAACTTCATGCATGTGTTGGTGAACATTACAACTTCATGCATGTGTTGCTGAACATTACAACTTCATGCATGTGTTGGTGAACATTACAACTTCATGCATGTGTTGCTGAACATTACAACTTCATGCATGTGTTGGTGAACATTACAACTTCATGCATGTGTTGGTGAACATTACAACTTCATGCATGTGTTGCTGAACATTACAACTTCATGCATGTGTTGCTGAACATTACAACTTCATGCATGTGTTGCTGAACATTACAACTTCATGCATGTGTTGCTGAACATTACAACTTCATGCATGTGTTGGTGAACATTACAACTTCATGCATGTGTTGCTGAACATTACAACTTCATGCATGTGTTGGTGAACATTACAACTTCATGCATGTGTTGCTGAACATTACAACTTCATGCATGTGTTGGTGAACATTACAACTTCATGCATGTGTTGCTGAACATTACAACTTCATGCATGTGTTGCTGAACATTACAACTTCATGCATGTGTTGGTGAACATTACAACTTCATGCATGTGTTGCTGAACATTACAACTTCATGCATGTGTTGGTGAACATTACAACTTCATGCATGTGTTGCTGAACATTACAACTTCATGCATGTGTTGGTGAACATTACAACTTCATCATGCACTTCAAGTCACAGCAGAAGTAAAGTCACACACACACAGCCGTGCTATGTGTGTGTGTGTGTGTGTGTGTGTGTGTGTGTGTGTGTGTGTGTGTGTGTGTGTGTGTGTGTGTGTGTGTGCGTGTGTGCGTGTGTGTGACCCCCCTGCGGTGAGAGCTAATTTAAAGTGTAAAGATATTCACAGTGAGATGTTGTTGGTGACAAGAAGAAGGCAAAAAGATACGCACAAAGCAAACATGAAAATAAATGAGACAGACAACACGCGGAAGAAGAAGCCGGAAAGATTCTTGATGCCTTTTTAACAAACCTTCTTGTTGCTGTGTGTGTGTGTGTGTGTGTGTGTGTGTGTGTGTGTGTGTGTGTGTGTGTGTGTGTGTGTGTGTGTGTGTGTGTGTGTGTGTGTGTGTGTGTGTGTGTGTGTGTGTGTGTGTGTGTGACTCACAGGGTTGAGCAGCACGGTGAGGAAGAGCTCTCCTCCTCGGATGCTTCTGTCGAGTTCTTTAGGCCCGCCAGGATACTCCTTGTAGTAGATGGTGTGAGTGAACAGTCCACACGTCTGACGAGGCAACACCTGCAGTACACAAACACATACGTGTCACACAAAGACACACAAAGACACACAGAAAGGTGTCACATGTATACAACATGATACATCACACATGCATGCATACAACAAGCAAATATCATCATTTTAGTCTTACTGAGATTCCAAGATACTGTTTTTGTCAAAGCATCTTTTGAATGTGTTCATTTCTTCTCTTATTGTTTGTATTATCTTCTGTGTGTTCTCTCCTGAACAAAACACTGTTGTATCATCTGCAAATACAACTAACTTGAAGTCCTTTGTAACTTTCCAAATGTCATTGATATAGAGCTTGAACAGTTTTGGTCCTAGGATTGATCCCTGAGGTCCACCACAGGATATATTAAGTGTAGTAGATGTGTGTTCTCCTATCTTCACGTATTGTTTCCTGTTGGTTAAGTAGCTTCTAATCCAGTTTAAGACCAACATGTGGACACGATACTGAGTTAGATGAGCCTGCCCATGTTTATAGTATACCCACCCAAAAAAGGAGGCTTTGCTACATATCTTAAAAGGAAACTGCTCTTAAAGGGGAACATTATCAGCAGACCTATGTAAGCGTCAATATATACCTTGATGTTGCAGAAAAAAGACCATATATTTTTTTAACCGATTTCCGAACTCTAAATGGGTGAATTTTGGCAAATTAAACGCCTTTCTCGGAGCGATGACGTCACATCGGGAAGCAATTCGCCATTTTCTCAAACACCGAGTCAAATCGGCTCTGTTATTTTCCGTGTTTTCGACTGTTTTCCGTACCTTGGAGACATCATGCCTCGTCGGTGTGTTGTCGGAGGGTGTAACAACACCAACAGGGACGGATTCAAGTTGCACCAGTGGCCCAAAGATGCCAAAGTGGCAAGAAATTGGACGTTTGTTCCGCACACTTTACCCACGAAAGCTATGCTACGACAGAGATGGCAAGAATGTGTGGATATCCTGCGACACTCAAAGCAGATGCATTTCCAACCATAAAGTCAAAGAAATCTGCCGCCAGACCCCCATTGAATCTGCCGGAGTGTGTGAGCAATTCAGGGACAAAGACCTCGCTAGCACGGCAAGCAATGGCGGCAGTTTGTTCCCGCAGACGAGCGAGCTAAATCCCCTATCGACCCTAGCTTCCCTGGCCTGCTGACATCAACTCCAAAACTGGACGGATCAGCTTTCAGAAAAAGAGCGTGGATGAGGGTATGTCTACAGAATATATTAATTGATGAAAATTGGGCTGTCTGCACTCTCAAAGTGCATGCTGTTGCCAAATGTATTTCATATGCTGTAAACCTAGTTCATAGTTGTTAGTTTCCTTTAATGCCAAACAAACACATACCAATCGTTGGTTAGAAGGCGATCGCCGAATTCGTCCTCGCTTTCTCCCGTGTCGCTGGCTGTCGTGTCGTTTTCCTCAGTTTGGCTTGCATACGGTTCAAAGCGATATGGCTCAATAGCTTCAGTTTCTTCTTCAATTTGGTTTTCGCTACCTGCCTCCACACTACAACCATCCGTTTCAATACATGCGTTGAATCGCTTAAGCCGCTGAAATCCGAGTCTGAATCCGAGCTAATGTCGCTATAGCTTGCTGTTCTTTCCGCCATGTTTGTTTGTGTTGGCATCACTATGTGACGTCACAGGAAAATGGACGGGTGTATATAACGATGGTTAAAATCAGGCACTTTGAAGCTTTTTTTAGGGATATTGCGTGATGGGTAAAATTTTTAAAAAACTTTGAAAAATATAATAAGCCACTGGGAACTGATTTTTAATGGTTTTAACCATTCTGAAATTGTGATAATGTTCCCCTTTAAAAAAAAAAGAAGTGCCTATCGTTCACAATCATTATGAAAGACATGACGACGGACGTATCTTTTTTTTTTAAATTCTATCTCGTAAACAAACGTTGTCAGGTTCAAACACTGATGACATCTATTAAACAAGACAAGAGGCAAAGAATTAAACAGAGACAGAATTCAATTTGGTACTCAATATATTGAGGAGAGTGGCCTTTACACTGTACCCTTGTACAGTATCTCAGCACGCTCTGCCAAAAGATTGAATGCCTCCTTCTTTTATTTTGGACCCTCCCTGACCACATGGCCACGGCTGTTTCCAAAGGTCAAAGGTCGCAAAAAGTTCACAGATAAGATCAGTTCAAAAAGAGGTCCATAAAATAGTTCAAAAATAGTTCGTAAAATACTTCAAAAAGAGTTCGTCTGAAAATGTGTGGCGCATTATGAAGCCTAAAATAGCACAACGGACTGTTGAACAACTTAAGCTGTACATCAAGCAAGAATGGGAAAGAATTCCACCTGAGAAGCTTCAAAAATGTGTCTCCTCAGTTCCCAAACCTTTACTGAGTGTTGTTAAAAGGAAAGGCCATGTAACACAGTGGTGAACATGCCCTTTCCCAACTACTTTGGCATGTGTTGCAGCCATGAAGTTCTAACTTAATTATTATTTGCAAAAAAAAATAAAGTTTATGAGTTTGAACATCAAATATGTTGTCTTTGTAGTGCATTCAATTGAATATGGCTTGAAAAGGATTTGCAAATCATTCCGTTTATATTTACATCTAACACAATTTCCCAACTCATATGGAAACGGGATTTGTATATATATATATATATATATATATATATATATATATATATATATATACATATATATATACACATACATGTATATATACATATATGTGTGTATGTATGTATATATATATATATATATATATATATATATATATATATATGTCATGACTTGATCTTGGGTGTTTGCTTTTCCGGGATGCAACGGAAAGTTGGCACGGGCGAGACGGGAATGAAGGTACATGATTTATTTATATTTATCAAAAAAAAGGAATAAACAAAAAGCGCGCACAGAGGTGGAGAATAAACTATGAAACCAAAAGACTATAGCAAAAAAGTACAAACAAAAAACAGGCACAATGGCGGAGAACAAACTATGAAACCAAAAAGACTATAAACATGGAACAAAAACTTACTTGGCTTGGACAGAAATAGTTGCTTGAGGAATTGACATGGAAAGAAGTATCAGGCATGGACAGAGCATAAATGTGGTGAGGTCGTCAGAAAGACAAACTGAAAAACACTGAACTTAAATACTACAGACATGATTAACGAAAACAGGTGCGTGACTCAAGACATGAAACAGGTGCGTGACGTGACAGGTGAAAGCTAATGGGTTGCTATGGTGACAATCAAGAGTGCACAATGAGTCCAAATGTGGAACAGGTGAAACTAATGGGGTAATCATGGAAACAAGACAAGGGAGTGAAAAGCCAGAAACTAAACAAAACATGACTTAAAACAAAACATGATTACACAGACATGACAATATATATATATATATATATATATATATATATATATACACACAGAAATGCATGTGATGAGGTGGTGACTTGTCCAGGGTGTACCCTGCCTACCGCCCGATTGTAGCTGAGATAGGCTCCAGCACCCCCGCGACCCCGTAAGAGACAAGCGGTAGAAAATGTATGTATATGTCTACATATATATGTATATGAAAGTGTTAGTACAATGTGTAAGAGTCATAATCTTTATAAATCTTTCCTCCCATTGACCTCCAAGATGTTTGCCAAACACTGAGCTGTTGGAACATTTGCTGGCCAGCCTCTCGCACATTTTGCTGACAAATTGCCAGCCTCGGCGACAAGAAATATGTCAGGCAGATATTTGTCAGCTGAGAAATGATTCCTCCAACAGCAGAAAGAGCAGACTAAACAATGTCAGCAGATTTCTCCACAACAGGTCAGGAATATTCTGACCAGTCATGTCTCACCGCAGAATGAAAGCAGTGGTGTGTCCACTTGGGAAAGGATTCATTTGGCCCCATTCCTGGAGGGGGGGGCCTCACCATTGTGCAATGCGGTCTGCTGAAAATGATGGAAAGCGCCACTGACAAAGTTGGAATTGCCACATTGTAAGATATTCAACAGTCTACTGCCATCTGGTGGGAATAAAATGTGTTTTTTAAATTGTTTTATGCATACTAAAAAACTAGCTGTATGTGTGTTATTGTTTATGCTCAACAAGTTTGCTCACTGCAGGTGCTGCATTGCCCTTCCGTTTAGACAGAGCTTTCAACCGGAAGCACAAGTGCCATTCAGTCTTCTAGCCGTTTCTACTCGTATGGATTCTTCCTTCATCACTCCAAGCAACATTTGTAAGTTTTACAATATAACTAAACCAATTCTTACTTACTAAAGCGTCCCATGTGTGATGTCACTGCCGTGTTGCAGACACTGTTTGGAAACAATTAAGGTATGCAAATAAAAATTTGCCAAACCTTCCCGTGTAAATAAGTCATTTCACAACATATACAGGTAAAAGCCAGTAAATTAGAATATTTTGAAAAACTTGATTTATTTCAGAAATTGCATTCAAAAGGTTTAACTTGTACATTATATTTATTCATTGCACACAGACTGATGCATTCAAATGTTTATTTCATTTAATTTTGATGATTTGAAGTGGCAACAAATGAAAATCCAAAATTCCGTGTGTCACAAAATTAGAATATTACTTAAGGCTAATACAAAAAAGGGATTTTTAGAAATGTTGGCCAACTGAAAAGTATGAAAATGAAAAATATGAGCATGTACAATACTCAATACTTGGTTGGAGCTCCTTTTGCCTCAATTACTGCGTTAATGCGGCGTGGCATGGAGTCCATGAGTTTCTGTTATGAGAGCCCAGGTTGCTCTGATAGTGGCCTTCAACTCTTCTGCGTTTTTGGGTCTGGCATTCTGCATCTTCCTTTTCACAATACCCCACAGATTTTCTATGGGGCTAAGGTCAGGGGAGTTGACGGGCCAATTTAGAACAGAAATACCATGGTCCGTAAACCAGGCACGGGTTGATTTTGCGCTGTGTGCAGGCGCCAAGTCCTGTTGGAACTTGAAATCTCCATCTCCATAGAGCAGGTCAGCAGCAGGAAGCATGAAGTGCTCTAAAACTTGCTGGTAGACGGCTGCGTTGACCCTGGATCTCAGGAAACAGAGTGGACCGACACCAGCAGATGACATGGCACCCCAAACCATCACTGATGGTGGAAACTTTACACTAGACTTCAGGCAACGTGGATCCTGTGCCTCTCCTGTCTTCCTCCAGACTCTGGGACCTCGATTTCCAAAGGAAATGCAAAATTTGCATGGTTGGGTGATGGTTTGGGGTGCCAGGTCATCTGCTGGTGTCGGTCCACTCTGTTTCCTGAGATCCAGGGTCAACGCAGCCGTCTACCAGCAAGTTTTAGAGCACTTCATGCTTCCTGCTGCTGACCTGCTCTATGGAGATGGAGATTTCAAGTTCCAACAGGACTTGGCGCAAAATCTACCCGTGCCTGGTTTACGGACCATGGTATTTCTGTTCTAAATTGGCCCGTCAACTCCCCTGACCTTAGCCCCATAGAAAATCTGTGGGGTATTGTGAAAAGGAAGATGCAGAATGCCAGACCCAAAAACGCAGAAGAGTTGAAGGCCACTATCAGAGCAACCTGGGCTCTCATAACACCTGAGCAGTGCCAGAAACTCATCGACTCCATGCCACGCAGTAATTGAGGCAAAAGGAGCTCCAACCAAGTATTGAGTATTGTACATGCTCATATTTTTCATTTTCATACTTTTCAGTTGGCCAACATTTCTAAAAATCCCTTTTTTGTATTAGCCTTAAGTAATATTCTAATTTTGTGACACACGGAATTTTGGATTTTCATTTGTTGCCACTTCAAATCATCAAAATTAAATGAAATAAACATTTGAATGCATCAGTCTGTGTGCAATGAATAAATATAATGTACAAGTTACACCTTTTGAATGCAATTTCTGAAATAAATCAAGTTTTTCAAAATATTCTAATTTACTGGCTTTTACCTGTATATCTGGGGCTTACAGTCTGATGAATGGAAACATATTTGTTTCTTAGAACATTTCATGGGTGCGGCTTATATAGCGGTGTTTATAGTCCAGAAAATACGGTACTAATTAAATCAAGCATATGCCTTGTTTTTAATTAATACTTAGGCCCACTACGCTACTTAAAAGGTGGTCATTATGGTGGTGCTTAGAGAGCAAAGACTTTCCTGTGGTGCTACTTTTGTTTGAGAACCACTGCTTTAGAGCTTGATCAAGTGCAGAATATTAATGTCCTGTTTCAAATTCCAATGAATAAAATAAAATAAATAACAATAATAATAATAATAATAATAATAAAAATACTTTTGTTTGACAACCACTGCTTTAGAGCTTGATCAAGTGCAGAATATTAATGTCCTGTTTCAAATTCCAATGAATAAAATAAAATAAATAACAATAATAATAATAATAATAATAATAAAAATACTTTTGTTTGACAACCACTGCTTTAGAGCTTGATCAAGTGCAGAATATTAATGTCCTGTTTCAAATTCCAATGAATAAAATAAAATAAATAACAATAATAATAATAATAATAATAATAATAATAAAAATACTTTTGTTTGACAACCACTGCTTTAGAGTTTGATCAAGTGCAGAATATTAATGTCTTGTTTCAAATTCCAATGAATAAAATAAAATAAATAACAATAATAATAATAATAATAATAATAATAATAATAATAATAATAATAATAATAAAAATACTTTTGTTTGACAACCACTGCTTTAGAGTTTGATCAAGTGCAGAATATTAATGTCTTGTTTCAAATTCCAATGAATAAAATAAAATAAATAATAATAATAATAATAATAATAATAATAATAATAATAAAAATACTTTTGTTTGACAACCACTGCTTTAGAGTTTGATCAAGTGCAGAATATTAATGTCCTGTTTCAAATTCCAATGAATAAAATATGCTTAATCTTGCTTTTCATTGGACAGCCACAGAAATAAAATGTGTCAATTAAAGAGACTATTATTAGTTTGTAGTTCTTGTGCAGCGCTGAGAGTAAAGGTTGGAAGTGACCATATTGGGATAGCAGTAAAACACACACACACACACACACACACACACACACACACACACACACACACACACACACACACACACACACACACACACACACACACGCACACACACACACACGTGCGCGTCACAGAGGGGTGTTGGGATGGAGGACAGGAAATAAGAGATGGGAGGCCACCACAGCTTCAGACACTCAGCACTATTTCACCAAAGCAATTATCCACAGAGCTATAGCTCAAACTGATGTAGTACATTTTAAAAAAGAGGGTGCACAAACACACACACACACACACACACACACACACACACACACACACACACACACACACAGTCCCTCCCGTATCTCAGCCTGATTTGTTCTGATACCGCCGGTCCAGTGGGCGTCTCTCAATCTGCTTCCAGACACGCGAAGAGCAATTTTACAAGCTTAAGATGACTTCCTGTCCTCCTCTGAGCTATCAAAGATGGAGTGAGAGGCGGAGGAGATTGATGGAGAAAAAGCGGAGAAACATAAGCAAAATGGGAGGAGCGTATGTAATGGAGACAAATAATGCTACAAACCCCGTTTCCATATGAGTTGGGAAATTGTGTTAGATGTAAATATAAACGGAATACAATGATTTGCAAATCCTTTTCAAGCCATATTCAGTTGAATATGCTACAAAGACAACATATTTGATGTTCAAACTCATAAACTTTATTTTTTTTTTGCAAATAATTAAGTTAGAATTTGATGGCAGCAACACGTGACAAAGAAGTTGGGAAAGGTGGCAATAAATACTGATAAAGTTGAGGAATGCTCATCAAACACTTATTTGGAACATCCCACAGGTGTGCAGGCTAATTGGGAACAGGTGGGTGCCATGATTGGGTATAAAAACAGCTTCCCAAAAAATGCTCGGTCTTTCACAAGAAAGGATGGGGCGAGGTACACCCCTTTGTCCACAACTGCGTGAGCAAATAGTCAAACAGTTTAAGAACAACATTTCTCAAAGTGACATTGCAAGAAATGTAGGGATTTCAACATCTACGCTCCATAATATCATCAAAAGGTTGAGAGAATGTGGAGAAATCACTCCACGTAAGCGGCATGGCCGGAAACCAACATTGAATGACCGTGACCTTCCATCCCTCAGACGGCACTGTATCAAAAACCCACATCAATCTCTGAAGGATATCACCACATGGGCTCAGGAACACTTCAGAAAACCACTGTCACTAAATACAGTTGGTCGCTACATCTGTAAGTGCAAGTTAAAGCTCTACTATGCAAAGCGAAAACCGTTTATCAACAACACCCAGAAACGCCGCCGGCTTCTCTGGGCCTGAGCTCATCTAAGATGGACTCATGCAAAGTGGAAAAGTGTTCTGTGGTCTGACGAGTCCACATTTCAAATTGTTTTTGGAATCATCCGGACCAAAGGGGAAGCGAACCATCCAGACTGTTATCGACACAAAGTGTAAAAGGCAGCATGTGTGATGGTATGGGGGTGTATTAGTGGCCAAGACATGGGTAACTTACACATCTGTGAAGGCACCATTAATGCTGAAAGGTACATACAGCTTTTGGAACAACATATGCTGCCATCTAAGCGCCGTCTTTTTCAAGGACGCCCCTGCTTATTTCAGCAAGACAATGCCAAGCCACATTCAGCACGTGTTACAACAGCGTGGCTTCGTAAAAAAAGAGTGCGGGTACTTTCCTGGCCCGCCTGCAGTCCAGACCTGTCTCCCATCGAAAATGTGTGGCGCATTATGAAGCGTAAAATACGACAGCAAAGACCCCGGACTGTTGAACGACTGAAGCTCTACATAAAACAAGAATGGGAAAGAATTCCACTTTCAAAGCTTCAACAATTAGTTTCCTCAGTTCCCAATCGTTTACTGAGTGTTGTTAAAAGGAAAGGCCATGTAACACAGTGGTGAACATGCCCTTTCCCAACTATTTTGGCACGTGTTGCAGCCATGAAATTCTAACTTAATTATTTGCAAAAAAAAAATAAAGTTTATGAGTTTGAACATCAAATATGTTGTCTTTGTAGCATATTCAACTGAATATGGCTTGAAAAGGATTTGCAAATCATTGTATTCCGTTTATATTTACATCTAACACAATTTCCCAACTCATATGGAAACGGGGTTTGTACAAGTTGTGCTCTTTTACAACTGAAATATGCCAACATTTGCTGAAAGGAGCAAGACAACTAAAGAGTAGAACTCCTACAAGAAATAATAAATAATAATAGTTTTTTATTAGCAGCGCACTTTTCATTGAACTACATCTTGAAGTGCAAACCGATATTTCAAACAATAATAAAAACAGATCAAATACTGAGATAAGATAAGATAAGTTAGTGAAGCATAAGACACACAACACATGCAAAATTCTAACAATTTATTTCAGTTGTTCATAATAATTGAAAGATTTTAGTGTGTCTAAGTACTTTCTGAGGACAATAAATACAAATAAATCAATGCATTTAGAAATGTAATAATAGAACAAGCAATAACAAGTAGAATTGATCATAATCAGATCAGTTTTAAACGTTCCAAGAAAAAAAAAAGAGATATTAAAAACAATTTATATTCAATAACACACATCAAAGAATCGAAAATTGGTACCGTTGAGTACCGGGCCCAGCGAAGCATTTCTGGGTGTTGTTGATAAATGGCTTTGGCTTTGCATAGTAGAGTTTTAACTTGCACTTACAGATGTAGCGACCAACTGTAGTTACTGACAGTGGTTTTCTGAAGTGTTCCTGAGCCCATGTGGTGATATCCTTTACACACTGATGTGGCTTTTTGACGCAGTACCGCCTGAGGGCTCCAAGGTGCGCAATATCATGGCTTACGTGCAGTGATTTCTCCACATTCTCTCAACCTTTTGATGATATTACGGACACTTTGAACTCCGCGGCTTGTAAAATGGTGCGGCTCATTTATAGATTTTTCTTTGCTAACGGCCATAATGTTTTGTAGTCAACAAATAGTTTTCATGTAACACCGACAAAGACACTGAAATGCTTTGTTATTGTTTGTGCTATGGCGCCACCTTTTGGACGAGTTCGCTTACTGCAGGTGCTGCGGGTAGAAAATGCACTTCCTCTTTTGTGCCTTGAACCGGAAGTATAACCGTCCACAGCGTTCCTGCTCGAAAGGATTCTTCATTCATCACTCTGAACAACGTTTGTAAGTTTTACAATGTAACTAAAACAATTCATATTTACCAAACCATCCCATGTGTGATGTCTTTAAGAGTGTTTTCATGCACATTTGTACATGTAATCAAGCTAGCGAATATGCTAACACGTTTACCAGCGTGCTTGTTAGTAGTATCGATTTATAATGACATTCTTTTTGTATTGTTTCAGTTTGGTAAATTCACCAAAACGTCAGCGTGGAGTTATTGAGTCTGTTTAGCTGATTGGAGAGCTAGCTTGCGCAGCTAGTGGGTCCATGACCATGACTTCTGTTTTGTTTGATGAGCCGTTTTACTGCCGGGTTACAAACACTGTTTGGAAACAATTAAGGTATGTAAATAAACATTTATAAAATGTATTTGATAACTGCTGCTTATAGTGCGGTGTGGCTAATAAATATTGATGTATTCTAAAATGTAGCTTAAATACTGTTGTGCTCCATATAAAGTACAGTGTCTATAAGGAAGTACAGTGTATACAACCAACATATTCAACAGCATTTTGGTTTGAAATATTTGGCTGCCCAAAATAAGTCCTTGCTTTATGCAATGTTTAATTTTGACAAATCACAAAAGTGAACACACCTTTAAAAATGGAGGAGTTATGCCGATGTCGTCTATTCTGTTTATATTCCATTTTAATTGTAATATCATGATCTAATTGAATGATTGACTATTTGGAACATGTCATTTTATTTTAAAATATATAAAAGCAGGTCTTATCTTTGGATCAATGTATTGTCTAAGTGACATCTTTGCTGGCCTTAATGATAAACAAATATGTGTGTGCAGTGCTTGGTGGTTGTCATGGTGATGTGTGAGTGCTGCACGCATCATAAACATGTCAGCTGGCTTGAATGAAGTGTTGACTTCTCACAATGCAATCATGACGACGAGTCATTTGGCTGTCAAATGCTCTTTGCTGCAAAAGGTGGCAATTGTGCACTTTGACAAAGAGAAGTGAAGCAAGGAGGAGGAGCTGCACATTTGTTGGAATGACTAAACCTTCAAATGTCTTTTCCGCCGGCAAACTGTTTTATAGGTTGGTGGTGTTCCATCTTATTTCCTTCACATCTTCTCTGCGTTTCCACAAACGTAGTTCAATGACTAACAAAAAGATGTTTGAATACATGTCATTAATCACTTGCATGACTTCAAATATCTGGCATGTGCAGTTGAGATGTTTCATGAGACTGGAGTGCATGTGCCTTTAAAAGGCGGTGCCTGTTGCCAGAGGTGGGACCAAGTCATTGTTTTGCAAGTCACAAGTAAGTCTCAAGTCTTTGCCCTCAAGTCCGAGTCAAGTCCCGAGTCAAGACAGGCAAGCCCCGAGTCAAGTCCAAAGTCAAGACTGGAAAGTCTCAAGTCAAGTCCTAAGTCCTGCATTTTGAGTTTCGAGTCCTTTCAAGTCCTTTCAACCACAGACTAATATATTAACACAGATTGTGTATGCTTTTCAAACGCTGTATTTATTTATTAAAACAAGTGCATTTGAAATTGCAGGAAAGAAAATTGTGCTGACATTGCACTTTATAATAGCACTATTAACCAGTCATTTTAAACATTAACTCATTCCTTTACAGAACAAACACATTGAAAAATAAAGTGCAAATGTACTTATTTGTACAAAAGTGTTAACATTGAAAAAACATGACATATACGTGAACATAACAAAAAAGTTGTACTTTTTATATGTCAGGGCCCTATGCTGCATTGCATTTGCAAAAGACCAAATTAGCCAAGAGTCTGTCAGTCATTTGTGCACGATGGGGGCGTAGTATGATGCCACCATGGCTGAAAACTCGCTCCACTGGAGCACTGGAGGCAGGCACTGCCAAGACTCTCATGGCCACTCGGAACAGTGAAGGAAGAGTCTTCATGTTCAATGCCCAGAACAAAAGGGGGGAGAGAGTTGTTTTTGGTTGGTGCACTACTTGTAAGTGTATCTTGTGTTTTTTATGTTGATTTAATAAAAAAAAAATAAAAAAAAAATAAAAAAAAAATCTTGTGCGGCCCGATACCAATCGATCCACGGACCAGTACCGGGCCGCGGCCCGGTGGTTGGGGACCGCTGAGGTAAACAACCAACAGTATGTCAGAAAGCTAGCTAAAACGGTACACATATTCATAATATAGTATACATTTTAACTGACCTTTATTTGACTATTTTTGTCTTTTTTTTAGGTGGCTAAAATACGCGGTGCTGCTGACCGCCGTCTAACGTTACGTGTGATATATTGACTAACGTAACCCTGCTTAAAAAAAATCACTGAACAAAAAGTATGAATAAGGTAGTGAACTGCAACAGATTCCCGTGTTTGCAATAACGTTATAACGTTAGCAGTGAGTTTACAGCCTCACTGATTTAACTACACAGCAAATAAAAGTCACGTTACTTAGCCAATAAACGTTATCTTACATTCAAAACTTACCCTTCTTTGTGCAACTTCAAATGCCGGACGAAGTTGGAAGTTGTTGCCTCTCCATCAGTCATTTTGGAACCGCATGTGTTGCATACTGCAAACCGTTTTGTGTTGACCACCTCGTAATTTTTATACCCAAACAAAAATATTTTAGGTATCATTTTTTGTTCACTGGCGTGTGGTTTGGACATGTCTTCTTCCTGCAATTTGATTGGATGAATGCTGTGTGATGAAAACAAAGTAGATGTAATTTGATTGGCTGTTGTACTGAGAGCACACCAGCTGACACACGCAACGCTGATAGACAAGTACACAATGACAAATACGGAGCGCTCCCGAATAACTTTTTCATCTTTGGGTTTTGGGGAAAGTAGCAAGTCATGTCAAGTCATGTCAATTCAAAAGGCTCAAGTCCAAGTGAAGTCACAAGTCATTGATGTTAAAGTCTAAGTCCAGTTGCAAGTCTTTTTACATTTTGTCAAGTCGAGTCTAAAGTCATCAAATTCATGACTCGAGTCTGACTCGAGTCCAAGTCATGTGACTGGAGTCCACACCTCTGCCTGTTGCTAAGTGACGTGTGACATCAGTGCCAAGACGGAGCAGCGTTAGCATTGCTAGCTGAGACTCACAATATTGTGTTAGCGCTATGATTGTCCCGATACCAATATTTTATTACTGGTACTTGGAGATACTCAGGTAATTATTGTCTCTATTCTAACAGAACATCTTAGGATACATCAAACATACGCTTCTTGTTGCAATTAAAGACAAATGTTGTTCAATAAAATGTTGAACATACTAGACAACTTGTCTTTTAGTAGTAAGTAAACAAACAAAGACTCCTAATTAGTCGTATGCAGTAACATATTGTGTCATTTATACACCTATTATGTTCTACACATTATGAGGGACAAACTGTAAAAAAATAATATTAATCCACTTGTTCATTTACTGTTAATATCTGCTTATTTTCTCTTTTAACATGTTCTATCTACACTTCTGTTCAAATGTAATAATCACTTATTCTCATACTTGCCAACCCTCCCGGATTTTCCGGGAGACTCCCGAAATTCAGCGCCTCTCCCGAAAACCTCCCGGGACAAATTTTCTCCCGAAAATCTCCCGAAATTCAGGCGGAGCTGGAGGCCACGCCCCCTCCAGCTCCATGCGGACCTGAGTGACGTGTTGACAGCCTGTTCACACGTCCGCTTTCCCACAATATAAACAGCTAATGAACGAGGGCGAGTTCTTGGTTTCTTATGTGGGTTTATTGTTAGGCAGTTTCATTAACGTCCTCCCAGCGCGGTAACAACACACAACAACAGCAGTCAAGTTTCCGTCTACCGTAAAGCAGTTTGTCTGCCGTAAACAGCAATGTTGTGACACTTTTAAACAGGACAATACTGCCATCTACTGTACATGCATATGTGACAATAACATCTACTGTACATGCATATGTGACCCACCCATAATGTGTCACATTTTTGTGTTGATTTATTTATTTTATTTTGTGGTTTGAATTCGTTTTTGGAGCTGTCATTACACATTTATCAGTATTCACATTGGTCAGTAGGGGGCAGTAGGGCGTTTCTTCCCAATTGAATGCTATCACCTGCAGACCGGAAATGTCTTGTCATTCTGATGAGAGCGACCAGTCTGTGAACAATTGAAACGTCCTGTGTGCTTTTTCCTCCTGTATAACAGGTTAGTTTTGGTGAATCAACTCACTGAATAATATCCATGTGATCTTTATAAGTTTAAGTACACATTCTGATGGTGGAGCCTAACTCTAAAGTGTTTGTGAGTTGTAGTTTGTATTTGTGAATGAATCCAGTGCACAGCTGCAGTAATCAATACAAAATGGCGACGTGAGTGCGCAATGTTTATATAGGAACTTCTGATCCTAATTCAGACTCCCAAATTAGAGCTCCCGTTTTCTTATTGATTTTATAATGTATATTTGTATAATGTGTGTGTTCTGAAATAGTGACAGAGAATAGAACAAGGATGGACAATTCAACCCTTAACTCAACAATGAGTAGATGAGTGTTATGTGTGTGTTTATGTGTAAATAAATGAACACTGAAATTCAAGTATTTATTTTATTTATATATATATATATATATATATATATATATATATATATATATATATATATATATATATATATATAGCTAGAATTCATTGAAAGTCAAGTATTTCTTATATATATCTATCTTAACCACGCCCCCCAACCACGCACCCCGCCCCCCACCCCCGACCTCCCGAAATCGGAGGTCTCAAGGTTCGCAAGTATGGTGTGCTAAACAACTGAATTGACCACAGGTGAACTCCAATGAAGCTGGAGGAACATCTCAGTTGAAACAGGATGCACCTGAGCTCACTTTTGTTTTTTTTTCTGTTTTTTATACGTTTACAAACAATACTACAAAAATGGGTTATTGTGTGTAGAATGTTGAATGTATTCCACTTTGGAAGAAGTGAAAATGTGTTCCAGATAGCAAAGAAGTGCTCACCTTGATGTTGCTGTGAATGAAACCCTTGCGGTAGCGGGCTGGCTTGAGGTGCGGGTACTCCTCAGTGCTAGTCACCTGGATGCTCCACACCTGTCTCCAGGCCTCGTAGAGCTGCAGGTGGACCGGGTAGACCCCCGAGTGGTGGGGGGCCACAGCGTAGCCCATGTCCACTGGAATGTTGTGTTGCTGCACACACAATCCACCTGACAATCAATATTGGCTTCTATCTCAAATCACCAGACGATTTGTCTTCTTCTTCTTGAAGAACAGCAGCATGACTCATGCTTAGTTAGCACTTTGCACATTTCAGTGAATGATGCCAGTCAGTGTGCACCATCACATCAACTTGGTGTCCTCCTGCCCTTAATGTCATGTTCTTGTGTGTCATTTAGTATTACGTCGGTGGGAAAGGCATCGCAGCTTAGGCCAGTCTGTGCTAAATGAAAGTCAAACTTACAGGCTACGAAACAACACAACGGAATGCTGGAGCACAGCAAAGACTTACGCGCAGAGAAGTGCAGTGGGAGAATGAATAAACATGAACGAACCAAGAATGTTGGCCAATACGCAAGTTAAATAGTCCTAATTAATAACACAACACAGGTGCAGGGAAGAAGGGCAGGAGTCAAGTCGCTGAAGGTGAGCGTGGCTAAGGTGAGTGTGGTGTCACTCATTACCAGCGCCTTGGTCCCTTATTCAAAAATTCAAAAAACCTGGCTCTCTGCAGCACTCATGGTAACTTTTTCTTCTCATTCCATGCAGAGAATCAACCGCCTGACAACAAGATGGCACAACCGAACTTGATAGTTGATACTGTCACCTGATTGGCTGTTAGTGTGTCACTGCCACTGATTAGTGATCACTTCCTGCGTTGCTGAGTTAGTGAGTGTCTTTGTTTATGCAACCAACCTTGCTTTGACACTTCCTGTTTCTTCCGACGGAAAAATATAATGATAAAAAAAAAAAATATATATATATATATACATTTAAAACAAGTTTGTTATTATTAATTAGAATTTAAATTTATATTTTTTTTATCGTTTTGCCATATTTTCAACTGCTTTCTGTACAAGGTACTTTGTTGAGATTTGGTACTTTCTTTGGTACTTTACAATGTTTACAGATTTTTAATGACTTTTTCAAATTAAAAACAAGTAGCAACAAATGTAGTAGAGATGCGCGGATAGGCAATTTATTTCATCCGCAACCTCGTCAGAAAGTCGTCAACCATCCGCCATCCACCTGATGTAACGTTTGATCAGAACTGCACCCGCCCGCCATCCGCCCGCACCCGCCCGAAGTTTTATTTACGGAGGCAATAATTGAGCATGGACTTCCAATCGCACTGGCTGATCACATGGGACAGTTAAATGTTTGTAATGCAACCTTTAAAAATCATTACGCGGTGATCGCGGTCCCAAAAATAAACTTTTCTTGCATGATAATGTCCGGAAAAATTCGCTTTATATTACTATAGAGTCCTTTTAACGAATGAGTTTGATGGTTTATCACAAACCTTAAATGAAAGAAGTCCTTTGTTCTCCTGCACCATGCATGCACTTTGGCCTTGCTTCGTGTTTGGTGCGCAATCCTGTCGGCTGTATTTCACAGCACGACATACTGTTAAAAGTGTTTATACTATTTATGCTTTCAAGTCCAAGTTGAAGAAATCTTGTTAAATGTTGACAGCATAACTACCAAAATACAGAAGTATGTCCTTAATATTTTTGCAGTGCTATTTCTGTTGAAAAGTTCAAATGATTACATTAGAGATGTGATGTGCCACTTTTCAAGTGTCTGATTAAATTCATTTTCATTCATTTTTCATCTTTTGAATTTTTTTGAAAGGCTTACAAAAAAACTACATTTGAATTGTAATTCCATGCTATTGACAGGACTATTAATTTTAATGAAGTTAGCTTACCATGTTTACAGTATGATAATTGTGATAGAAATGTGAATTTTAGGCACAGAATATTTTTTACAATTGAACAAGGCAGATTATACAAGCTTGGACAGAAAGTTAATAATGACACCAATTTTTTTTTTAATGGAATTGTTTAGTACTGTTTTACCATTTGTTTACTGTAAAAAGTGTTTATACTTTCAATGAACAAATTGAAGTCTTGTGAAAGGTTGACAGGATAACTGGCATTAACTGTCAAAATAATTTCAAACTATTGAAGTTAGCTTACAGAATAAACATGTCAATCAACCCATATGATTTTTGCTGTAATATTTTTGCGTCGGGGGGCGAAGCCCTGAACCCTCCACCAGGACTTTGTCCTGGACCTACCGGGGCCTGCGGCCCTTGGACCCTGGCTACTAGGTTTTTCTGATTTCAAAAGTTGGCAGGTATGGTGAGGTTATAAAGCTTTTGCCTGTTAAAGAAAGGAGACTGATCCAATGCAGTACAGACTTTCGCGTGCCACGCTGTCACGGCCCAGACGCACACCAGTGCGCAATCATATGGGAGCCGCGCTGAGCGCACCTCCAAGCGCGTCTCGCTGCCGGCGACGGCCAGGTATGGGCCCACGCTCCAGCGCCATCCATTTTCAGGGCTAGTTGATTCGGCAGGTGGGTTGTTACACACTCCTTAGCGGGTTCCGACTTCCATGGCCACCGTCCTGCTCTCTATATCAACCAGGGTGAGCCCCACCCCTTTCGTGAGCGCACTGCGCGCGGAGTGACCCCTGTTACGCGCCCCCGGCAACAGGGGTGGCGGGCAGGTAAGCTGCGCGGGCGGAGCCCGCGGAGTGACCCATGTTACGAGCCCCCGGCCACGGGGGTGGCGGGAAGGTAAGCTGCTTACCTGCTGCGCGTGACGCCGGCCGCGGCGAAGGCGAACGAGGCGGGGTGTCGGTGCGGTGGGCGCGGTAGTGACCCTGGACGTGCGTCGGGCCCTTCTCGCGGATCGCCTCAGCTACGGCTCCCGGTGGGGCCCTCTCGGGGGAAGGGGCCTCGGTCCCGGACCCCGGCGAGGCGTCCCTTCTCCGCTCCGTAAAAGTGTCCATCTCTCTTCTTTTTTTTTCTTCTGTTGTGGCATATGCTGCAGGTGCCTGCTCGTTTTTCGTATGTGGGTAACAACATTTAACTATGTATATATATTTACCAATTGGTTTAACTGCCACCCGCAAAAAAAAAAAAAAAAAAAAAAAAAAAAAAAAAAAAAAAAAAAAAATCTAATTAATCCTCCCGACCCGACCCGCGCGCGGATAAAATCTTATTTTTTTTAATTTCATCCGCCCGATCCGCGGATAATCCGCGGACTCCGCGGTTGTGCCCGCAAACCGCGCATCTCTAAAATGTAGCATCTTCTTCTGGTGTTATTATAGACTGAACTCGTGTTTAGAGACTCTACTTCTGTCCCTCCATGTCCTTGACTAAAGAGACTAAAGCGAGCATGACGTCACACTTGCTTGGCGCTGCTACTTGGACTTTCTCTTTTTAAAAGCCGCCACTGTCCTCCTAAAATGTGCACATTTTGTAAAGGGCTGTCAGCGGGTATATCTGCAATATATACAAACATCATGTCCACATCACAGACATGCTGACAATGCTCCAGACAATGGCGTGCGTTTTGGTTACATTTGGTTTCCATAGCGTGGTTTTCGGTGATCAAAGTCTTTTCTCATTTGTCAAGTTTTCAGTAAATCACTTGTCAATAGTGTGCAAATAATAGACCACATGTATCAATTCATACTGTAACGACCCGCTAATGTCAGTGTTTTATGTCTGAATTCAGTTTTTCCCATTGTCACAAACACACCGCCTGTGCCTGCAAGGTGATTGGCGGAGAATGAGGAAGTGTATTTGTGTGTTTGGAGAAGCGTGGACTCACCAGACCAAAGTGTTTTAATGGGAGGTCAAACCTGTTGGAATTGTGCCGTTTGTTGTCATACCATTGGTAATAAAAGTTAAAAATAGCATCAGAGTTTGTTTGATTTTTTCTGGGGGCTACGATATATTATAATACTTTAATTTGTTTTCAAGTAAAAAAAAATGTTGAAAGTAAGGTGTGTTACATGTGATTGGTAATGGTAGTCAAGTTGGAAGTAAGGTGTGTTACATGTGATTGGTAATGGTAGTCAAGTTGGAAGTAAGGTGTGTTACATGTGATTGGTAATGGTAGTCAAGTGGGAAGTAAGGTTTGTGACATGTGATTGGTAATGGTAGTCAAGAGGGAAGTAAGGTGTGTGACATGTGATTGGTAATGGTAGTCAAGTTGGAAGTAACGTGTGTTACATGTGATCGGTAATGGTAGTCAAGTGGGAAGTAAGGTGTGTGACATGTGATTGGTAATGGTAGTCAAGTGGGAAGTAAGGTGTGTGACATGTGATTGGTAATGGTAGTCAAGTTGGAAGTAAGGTGTGTTACATGTGATTAGTAATGGTAGTCAAGTGGGAAGTAAGGTGTGTTACATGTGAGGTGGTGGGAAGGCAAATGATTTCAAGGACAGGAAGGAAGACAAAGGAATAGACAGAGCCAAGTGTGTGTGTGTGTGTGTGTGTGTGTGTGTGTGTGTGTGTGTGTGTGTGTGTGTGTGTGTAATGATGTTACCAGAGCAAAGTCCTTGTTGAGCACCATCTGGTCCAGCAGAGAGGACTGGTTGTGGAAGAGGTGAGGCTGCATGTGACTCCACATGTGAGGGAACCACCAGAACTCATCCACGTACTTTAGCAGTAAATCGTCTCCCTCATCCTCCTCCACAGTGCCTGCACACACACACACACACACACACACACACACACACACACACACACACACACACACACACACACACACACACACACACACACACACACACACACACACACACACACACACACACACACTACGGTTGTGTAACTTCAAATTAGTGAGATAGCATCACTTCAAAAATACAGATTGGATATCGGCTTTTCCCTTTTTGATAAGGCAAGTTTGGGAGATGTTGACATGCATGTGTGATGTATACTGTCTATAATGCATTATTATACATCATGTCACATATACTGTCTATAATGCATTATTATACATCATGTCAAATATACTGTCTATAATGCATTATTATACATCATGTCACATATACTGTCTATAATGCATTATTATACATCATGTCACATATACTGTCTACAATGCATTATTATACATCATGTCACATATACTGTATATAATGATATCATTGCTTTGCTAGTGCAATTTATGTGTGATTTTCTTCTCAATTCTGCTAATACAATAGAGGAGTGTGGCGGCCATACTGACATACATACATACATACATACATATATACATACATACATACATACATACATACATATATACATACATACATACATACATACATACATACATACGTATACATTAGAGATGTCCGATAATATCGGGCTGCCGATATTATCAGCCGATAAATGCTTTAAAATGTAATATGGCAAATGATCGGTATCGGTTTCTAAAAGTAAAATGTAAGACTTTTCAAAAGGCCGCTGTGTACACGGACGTAGGGAGAAGTACAGAGCGCCAATAAAACTAAAAGGCACTGCCTTTGCGTGCCGGCCCAGTCACATAATATCTACGGCTTTTCACACACACAAGTGAATGCTAAGCATAGTTGGTCAACAGCCATACAGGTCACACTGAGGGTGGCCGTATAAACAAGTTTAACACTGTTACAAATATGCGCCACACTGTGAACCCACACCAAACAAGAATGACAAACACATTTTGGGAGAACATCCGCACCGTAACACAACATAAACACAACAGAACAAATACCCAGAACCCCTTGCAGCACTAACTCTTCAGGGATGCTACAATATACACCCCCCACTACCCCCTACCCCCCCCTAATAGGGTACCCTATTAGGGTTAGGGTACCCTAACCCTAATAAATATGGCAGTGCCATGTTGGCATTTTTTTCCATAACTTGAGTTGATTTATTTTGAAAAACTTTGTTACATTGTTTAATGCATCCAGCGGGGGCATCACAACAAAATTCGGCATAATAATGTATTAATTCCACCACTGTATATATCGCTATCGCTTGATATCGGAATGGTAATTAAGAGTTGGACAATATCGGAATATCAGCAAAAAAGCCATTATCAGACATCTGTGTGTGTGTGTGTGTGTGTGTGTGTGTGTGTGTGTGTGTGTGTGTGTGTGTGTGTGTGTGTGTGTGTGTGTGTGTGTGTGTGTGTGTGTGTGTGTGTTCATTTTTGGTTCTCATCCACAACAGTACACCATGGCAAAAAAAAAACAATGCAACATTTGACGTCACTATGGGAAGTTTTGACGTAGCAGAAACGTGTGAACTCGTTGGGAGTTTTCTCCTCTCCCAGCTCGCTAGCCTCAATCTGAACCTTGGTATTTACCGTGATGACGGACTGGCAGTGTGTCGCGCCTCGCCAAGGAGCAGCGAGAAAACCAAGAAGCGCATACGCCAAATTTTCAAAGAGAACGGCCTACGGATCACGATTGAAGCCAACAAGCAAACCGTCAACTTCCTTGACGTCACTTTCAACCTGAGAAATAACAGCTACCAACCATTCACGAAACCCAACACAACACTCCAATACGTGCACCATGACAGCAACCACCCACCCACCACCACGAAAAGAATACCTACTGGAATCAATAAAAGGCTATCGATGCTGTCATCTAGCAAAGCTGAATTTGACCAAGCAACCCCCTGTACCAAAAAGCCCTTGATGAAAGCGGATACAATTTCACCCTCACCTATGAACCCACGCCAGGAAACCAGCCAAAAAAGAACAGAAAACGAAACGACATCATCTGGTACAACCCCCCATACAGCAAAAACGTCTCAACTAACATTGGACACAAATTCCTCAATCTGATTGACAAACACATTCCCAAAGACAACACCCTAAGAAAAGTATTCAACAAGAACAACATTAAAATGAGCTGCAGCTGCATGAACAATATACGACAAATCATCTCAAACCACAACAAAACAATTGCAAATGAGCCGTCGGCCCCCAGACAGAGCGACTCCAAAACCAACAAAGGCTGTAACTGTCGAAAGAAACCTGATTGCCCTCTCAACGGGGGGTGCTTACAAACATCAGTTGTCTACCAATCTAAGGTAATACGCAAGGACATTAACACATCCGACACATATGTAGGATTAACCGAGGGAGAATTCAAAACCAGATGGAACAATCACAAGGCTTCTTTCAGGAACAAAAACCTGCGAAATACCACAGAACTCAGCAAACACATTTGGGACCTCAAAGACAATAATGTTGAATATTCAATAACATGGCAAATTCTTGCATCCAGCACACCTTACAATAGTGGTAATAAAAGATGCAACCTATGCTTGAAAGAGAAACTGTTTATTATCTACCGTCCAGACCTGTCATCCCTCAACAAGCGCAGCGAAATTGTAACAGCATGCCGCCATAGACGGAAACACCTCCTAGGTAACACATGAGCCAATCACCACGCCCCTACGCCAGCCTGTACCCACCCACTCTGTGCCCTATACAAACCATGGTATGCGAATGCTCCCATTAAAATCTCCTGATGATTGAGGGTACCCCCCCTCATGAAACAGGCCTGTAGAGATGAAATAGTCTTGTGATTTTTTTCCCACACATACATATATATATATATATATATATATATATATATGTCTTAATAAGGTTATCCAAAAAATAGTGCTCGATACCGTAGTAGAGCGCAATATATGTATATGTATATGTATATGTATATGTAATCTCCTGACGATTGAGGGTACCCCCCTCATGAAACAGGCCTGTAGAGATGAAATAGTCTTGTGATTTTTTTCCCCACACATACATATATATATATATATATATATATATATATATATATATATATATATATATATATATATATATATATATATATACATATATATATATATATACATATATATATATATATATATATATACATATATATATATATATATATATATATATATATATATATATATATATATATATATATATATATATATATATATATATATATATGTATATATATATATATATATATACATATATATATATATATATATATATATATATATATATATATATATATATATATATATATATATATATATATATATATATATATATATATATATATATATATATATATATATATATGCAGTACAGGTATATTATTTATGCGCACTAACTCACCTGCCCTCCACAGGTATATTATTCTAAAAACCTGAGTTTTTATCAACAGAAGCTGGCTGAAAACGTTCAACAGGAAGTGAACGCACATGACGTCACATTAACAGGAAGTGAAACAACTGATCACCCTTTCCAATTTAAAATAAAAGAGAAATGTTTAAACACACAAACAAAAATAATAAGGCTCTTATGAAGCAAGAACAATATTTGATGTTTTTTCTACCAATAAAGTTTATTGTGTCCATTTATTTTAGTTATGGTTACTAAAATGTGAGTGTGTGTATAAGTACTTTTTGAGCACATTCAACAATACCACGATAATAACTGCTTTCAGTTTGGTCAACATACTTCATTTAGCCATTTTAGTTATTGTTTTGGTGTCATTTGTTGTATATTTGAGGGCCCCCAAGCCCCGACAGGACCGATTTTATTGACTTTGGTTGTGCTTTTTTATTCAAGTGCAACATTTTGCTTACAAAGTATATTTTATTTGTATTATTTGTTTGTTTTATTTAACTTGGTATTTAAAAGTTCACTTTTCAATTACGATAATAAAATATACAAGAAATACAAGTTAGTTGCAGTTAAAAAAAAGTATACTTTCATTATTATTATGTATTGTCGTTACATCAGTGGTTAATTTGGTCTCCA
>NC_084572.2:39546543-39634043 GCF_033978685.3 Nerophis lumbriciformis
GCGTTTCGGTTGTGTGTATAAGAGCGTTGCAGTAGTGTGTGTAAGAGCCTTCCAGTAGTGTATGTGGGAGCATTTTATTAGTGTGTGTGCAAGCATTTCAATAGTGTGTGTGAACGTTTCAGTAGTGTGTGAGAGCCTATCAGTAGCATGTGTGAGAAGGTTTCAGTAGTTTCAGAACTGTTTAATAGTGTGTATAACAGCGTTTCAGTAGTGTGTGTGTGTGTGTGTGTGTGTGTGTGTGAAAGCATGTCATTCGAGTGTATACAAGCGTTTCAGTAGTGTATGTATACAAGCGTTTCAAAAGTGTGTGAGTGTTGCAGTAGTGTGTGTGAGAGCATTTCAGTAGTGTGTATAAAAGCGTTTCAGTAGTGTGTGTGTGTGAGAGCATTTCAGTAGGTAGTGTTGGAGCATTTCAGTATTTAGTGTGAGAGAGTGTTTCAGTAGTGTGTATGAGAGTGTTTCAGTAGCGTGTGTGAGAAGGTTTTAGTAGTGTGTGTGAGAGTATTTTGATAGGCTTTACAGTGGTGTGTGAAATAATTTCAGAAGTGAGAGTGTTTCAGTAGAGTGTGTGAGAGTGTTTCAGTAGAGTGTGTGAGAGTGTTTCAGTAGAGTGTGTGAGAGCGTTTCAGTAGCATGTGTGAAAGCGTTTGGGTAGTGTGTATAATAGCGTTGCAGTAGTGTGTGTGAGGGCCTTCCAGTAGTGTATGCAGGAGCATTTTAATAGTGTGTGTGCAAGCGTTTCAATAGTGTGTGTGAAGGTTTCAGTAGTGTGTGAGAGCCTATCAGTAGCATGTGTGAGAAGGTTTCAGTAGTTTCAGAGCTTTTTAATAGTGTGTATAGCAGCGTTTCAGTGGTGTGTGTGTGTGAGAGCGTTTCATTCGAGTGTATACAAGCGTTTCAGTAGTGTATGTATACAAGCGTTTCAAAAGTGTGTGAGTGAGAGCATTTCAGTAGGTAGTGTTGGAGCATTTCAGTATTTAGTGTGAGAGAGTGTTTCAGTAGAGTGTGTGAGAGTGTTTCGGTAGTGTGTGTGAAAGCGATTCAGTGTCTTGTGTGAAAGTGTTTCAGTAGTGTGTAAAATAGTTTTTCAGCAGTTTGAATGAGAGTGTTTCAGTAGTGTGTATTAGAGCGTTTCAGGCGTGTGTGTGATAGTGTTTCAGTAGTGTGAGTGTGAGCATTTCAGAAGTTAGTGTGAGAGTGTTTCAGGTAGTGTATGTGAGCGTTTCAGGAGTGTGTATGATAGTGTTTCAGTAGTGTGAGTGTGAGCATTTCAGAAGTTAGTGTGAGAGTGTTTCAGGTAGTGTATATGAGAGTGTTTCAGGTAGTGTATGTGAGTGTTTCAGGTAGTGTATGTGAGAGTGTTTCAGTAGTGTGTGTGATAGCCCTTTAGTAGTGTGTGTGTGTGTGTGTGTGTGTGTGTGTGTGTGTGTGTGTGTGTGTGTGTGTGTGTGTGTGTGTGTGTGTGTGTGTGTGTGTGTGTGTGTGTGTTCATTTTTGGTACAATAACAAAACCAAATGCAATATATATATATATATATATGTGTGTATATATATATATACACACACACACACACACACACACACACACACACACACACACACACACATATATATATATATATATATATATATATATATATATATATATATTTATATATATATGTGTGTATATATATATATATATATATATATATATATATATATATATATATATATATGTGTGTGTGTGTGTGTATATATTATACACACACACATATATAAGATAATAGTGACTTTATAAGACATAGACAAGTGTCATTGTGGCACAAGCCCACTGAATGCCATTGATGGAATATTCCTCCAACCAGCAGGAAGGAAAAGGATGTCTTCATATACGTGAGAGAAACACATCAAGCATTGATTGTATTTCCTTCCAAGTGAGGATGCTTCCAAGTGAGGATGCTTCCAAGGAGGCCCGAGGGGAAGCATCTAAACGTCAATTAAAGAGGACGTAGCTCTTAGGCACAAACACCTAGTGTGGAATATCTGAGAAACAATCAAGATGTCCCCTGATGTTACTTTGCAGGATCATGGCCTTGCACAACTACACCATCACTACGTGTGTGTGTGTGTGTGTGTGTGTGTGTGTGTGTGTGTGTGTGTGTGTGTGTGTGTGTGTGTGTGTGTGTGTGTGTGTGTGTGTGTGTGTGTGTGTGTGTGTGTGTGTGTGTGTGTGTGTGTGTGTGTGTGTGTGTGTGTGTGTGTGTGTGTGTGTGTGTGCCCAATCTGCAGCTGCATTGTCACAAGTCATGCCAGTTGTGTTTGTGTGCTAAACCTGAAGTGATGCCAGTTGTGTTTGTGTGCTAAAGCAGAAGTGATGCCAGTTGTGTTTGTGTGCTAAAGCAGAAGTGATGCCAGTTGTGTTTGTGTGCTAAAGCAGAAGTGATGCCAGTTGTGTTTGTGTGCTAAACCAGAAGTGATGCCAGTTGTGTTTGTGTGCTAAAGCAGAAGTGATGGCAGTTGTGTTTGTGTGCTAAAGCCAGTCAGGGCTGCCACAGAGATGTTGGCGCTGGGACGTAGCGAGGGTTGCAACATGTGGACACCATGAAACCTCCTTCTGTCATCCAAAACTACATTTCTCTTTATGTTTCATTCACTGCCTTTCATGACAGTAGAAAAGCATCCTTACATTTCATCAAGAGACCAGGAGTGTCCAAACTATGGCCTCGCGTCTCCAGTCTGGCCCACGAGACCTCATCACAACACACGAGACCTCATCACAACACACGAGACCTCATCACGGGTTTAAGAGACCTCATCACAACACACGAGACATCATCACAACACACGAGACATCATCACAACACACGAGACCTCATCACGAGTTTAAGAGACCTCCTCACAGGTTTAAGAGACCTCATCACGGGTTTAAGAGACCTCCTCACGGGTTTAAGAGACCTCCTCACGGGTTTAAAAGACCTCATCACTTCTTTAAGAGACCACCTCACGGGTTTAAGAGACCTCATCACAGGTTTAAGAGACTTCATCACAACACACGAGACCTCATCACGGGTTTAAGAGACCTCCTCACGGGTTTAAGAGACCTCCTCACGGGTTTAAAAGACCTCATCACTTCTTTAAAAGACCTCCTCACGGGTTTAAGAGACCTCATCACGGGTTTAAGAGACTTCATCACAACACACGAGACCTCATCACGGGTTTAAGAGACCTCGTCACGGGTTTAAGAGACCTCATCATGGGTTTAAGAGACTTCATCACAACACACAAGACCTCATCACGGGTTTAAGAGACCTCATCATGGGTTTAAGAGACTTCATCACAACACACAAGACCTCATCACGAGTTTAAGAGACCTCCTCACGGGTTTAAGAGACCTCCTCACGGGTTTAAAAGACCTCATCACTTCTTTAAAAGACCTCCTCACGGGTTTAAGAGACCTCATCACGGGTTTAAGAGACTTCATCACAACACACGAGACCTCATCACGGGTTTAAGAGACTTCATCACAACACACGAGACCTCATCACGGGTTTAAGAGACCTCATCACGGGTTTAAGAGACCTCATCATGGGTTTAAGAGACTTCATCACAACACACGAGACCTCATCACGGGTTTAAGAGACCTCCTCATGGGTTTAAGAGACCTCCTCACGGGTTTAAGAGACCTCCTCACGGGTTTAAGAGACCTCCTCACAGGTTTAAGAGACCTCATCATGGGTTTAAGAGACTTCATCACAACACACGAGACCTCCTCACGGGTTTAAGAGACCTCATCGCGGCTTTAAGAGACCTCCTCACGGGTTTACGAGACCTCATCTCGGGTTTAAGAGACCTCATCACTAGTTTAAGAAAGACTCCAACCCATGGAAGGTGCCTACAGTGTCATTTGATGTATGGCTGACTTAGTCTAATTGCTGCAAATCTTCCACACTCTGACGATAATGTGAGAAGACCAGGTCAATAACCATGAATGTTCCTTTAAAGTGTACATGGAACAGCATTTATTTATATGACCCAGTCCAAGCAACCTTTCCCAGTCATGGTGCAAACTGCAAGCACACACAGAAAGTCAACACATGTTGTCACGCCTGACAAAACCTGCTCACTGAACTTAGGAGATATTATAACAAGCACATTATTATCAATATTACAGCATTTAAACTGAATGTAGGAGACATTCTAACCAGCACATTATTATCAATATTACAGCATTTAAACTAAATGTAGGAGACATTCTAACCAGCACATTATTATCAATATTACAGCATTTAAACTGAATGTAGGAGACATTCTAACCAGCACATGTATTCAATATTACAGCAATTTAAAGCCACTACAATGCATGCTGGGAAAAAATGCTAAAGACTCTCCACATTTTAGCTACTTGATATTTCTGACTGCAAAACGTGTCTTGGTGGAAGTAAACAAGGTAGGAGTGCAACTTTCACATTGTATAGAATGTGCAGCCTGCAAGTCCACACAAATGACTCATGCAAGTTGCAGGACAAATAAGTTTGAGCTTCTTGTGCTAGAACTTTCTCTCTCTCCTCTGCTGTGCCTTTGGCTGACTGACAAATGGAGATGGAGTAAGCTCAATTCCGCCAACTTAAGTGGCAAATATTAATTAGCTGTAAAGATTAAGTCTAAGTAGGAATGTGCAATAAATAGCAGACTGCTGAGCCCAAACAAGAAAACTTGAGTGAAGTTTGGACTATTAGCATATTGCATGAAGCCTTTTATTTAACATTGAATGTGAAGTGGAAGCAAAGTGAACATGAGGACTTTCTTGTGTGCGCTTGTACGAATACAAACCCTCTTTCTATATGAGTTGGGAAATTGTGTTAGATGTAAATATAAACGGAATACAATGATTTGCAAATCCTTTTCAAGCCATATTCAGTTGAATATGCTACAAAGACAACATATTTGATGTTCAAACTCATAAACATTTTTTTTTTTTCAATTAATCATTAACTTTAGAATTTGATGGCAGCAACACGTGACAAAGAAGTTGGGAAAGGTGGCAATAAATACTGATAAAGTTGAGGAATGCTCATCAAACACTTATTTGGAACATCCCACAGGTGTGCAGGCTAATTGGGAACAGGTGGGTGCCATGATTGGGTATAAAAACAGCATGTCAAAAAATGCTCAGTTTTTCACAAGAAAGGATGGGGCGAGGTACACCCCTTTGTCCACAACTGCGTGAGCAAATAGTCAAACAGTTTAAGAACAACATTTCTCAAAGTGCCATTGCAAGAAATTGAGGGATTTCAACATCTACGCTCCATAATATCATCAAAAGGTTGAGAGAATGTGGAGAAATCACTCCACGTAAGCGGCATGGCCGGAAACCAACATTGAATGAGCGTGACCTTCCATCCCTCAGACGGCACTGTATCAAAAACCCACATCAATCTCTAAAGGATATCACCACATGGGCTCAGGAACACTTCAGAAAACCACTGTCACTAAATACAGTTGGTCGCTACATCTGTAAGTGCAAGTTAAAGCTCTACTATGCAAAGTGAAAGCCATTTATCAACAACACCCAGAAACGCCGCCGGCTTCTCTGGGCCCGAGATCATCTAAGATGGACTCATGCAAAGTGGAAAAGTGTTCTGTGGTCTGACGAGTCCACATTTCAAATAGTTTTTGGAAATATTCGACATCGTGTCATCTGGACCAAAGGGGAAGCGAACCATCCAGACTGTTACCGACACAAAGTGTAAAAGGCAGCATGTGTGATGGTATGGGGGTGCATTAGTGCCCAAGGCATGGGTAACTTACACATCTGTGAAGGCACCATTAATGCTGAAAGGTACATACAGCTTTTGGAACAACATATGCTGCCATCTAAGCGCCGTCTTTTTCATGGACGCCCCTGCTTATTTCAGCAAGACAATGCCAAGCCACATTCAGCACGTGTTACAACAGCATGGCTTCGTAAAAAAAGAGTGCGGGTACTTTCCTGGCCCGCCTGCAGTCCAGACCTGTCTCCCATCGAAAATGCGTGGCGCATTATGAAGCCTAAAATTCGACAGCAAAGACCCCGGACTGTTGAACGACTGAAGCTCTACATAAAACAAGAATGGGAAAGAATTCCACTTTCAAAGCTTCAACAATTAGTTTCCTCAGTTCCCAATCGTTTACTGAGTGTTGTTAAAAGGAAAGGCCATGTAACACAGTGGTGAACATGCCCTTTCCCAACTACTTTGGCACGTGTTGCAGCCATGAAATTCTAACTTAATTATTATTTGCAAAAAAAAAAATAAAGTCTTTGTAGTGCATTCAACTGAATATGGCTTGAAAAGGATTTGCAAATCATTGTATTCCGTTTATATTTACATCTAACACAATTTCCCAACTCATATGGAAACGGGGTTTGTACTCTTTCTATTCCAAATATGTCCTAACTGCATAAAAATGAAGTAAATCTATTTGTGACTTTTCTGTTGTCAAATAATTGAATTGAATGAATCACATGTTGTCCATAGTTAACTCAAAACACAATTTAAATAAAATATTTTGTCACGACGTGGACTATGGGGTGTTTCTTTTCTCCAGATGCAAGAATAGTTGGAGTGGACATGGCGTGAAGGTAGGGACATGATTTCATTTTACTATAAAAAAGGAACAAAAAGCGCGCACAAGGCGGAAGTACAAACTTGGCTAATGAAACAAAAACTAGCACAAAGGCAAAACTATGGACATGAACACATAACACTTACTGAGAGCAGAACGAACAGCATGAAACTATGGCAGCAAGACATTAGCATGAGCAGAGTGAACAGATGTAATGTCGCCAGGATGACCAACACAAATTGACAGGTTTAAATAACAATGACATGATTGGCACCAGGTGCGCGAGTCCAAAAGGTGAAACAGGTGAAACCAATGAGTAGTCATGGAAACAAAAACAATGGAGCCTAAACAGAAACTAAAAGAGTCCAAAAACCAAACAGAACCTAGCCAAACAAAAGCATGATCAACAGACAATAATCCTGTATGACATTCTGGATGAAATAATCCTGTATGACATTCTGGATGAGATGAAATAATCCTGTATGACATTCTGGATGAAATGATCCTGTATGACATTCTGGATGAGATGAAATAATCCTGTATGACATTCTGGATGAAATGACGGTACATTCGGGACTTTTTTTTGAACATTTTGAACCGTTGGACTTATAAAACGGTGCAGCTAATTTGTGGATTTCCTCCGATAACAGCCATGATGAAAATAGTTCAAAACAAAGCAGCAAATACAAGTAAAAGAGCTTTTATTGTTTGTGCTATGGCGCCATCTTGAGGACGAGTTTGCTCACTGCAGGTGTCCTATTTTAAGGTAGAGTTTGTTTTGTTAGCCGGAGTGCCGTGTTTGTCATCCAGCCATCCATGGCGTTTCTACTCGTATGGATTCTTCATTCATCACACCAAGCGACGTTTGTAAGTTTTACAATATAACTAAAACAATTCTTACTTACTAACCTGTCCCATGTGTGATGTCTGTAGGAGTGTTTTCATGCATATTTGTGCGTGCTATCGTAATGTAATGATGCTAGCCTTGTTAGCATTAGCTAATATGCTAACACATTTACAAGTGTCTGTGTTAGTATTATTAACTTACAATGACATTCTTTTTGTATTGTTTCACTTTCACAAGTTCCTCAGTAAATTCACCAAAATGTCAGCGTGGAGTTATTGAGTCTGTTTAGCTGTTTGGAGAGCTAGCTTGCGCAGCTAGTGGGTCCATGACCATGACTTCTGTTTTGTTTGATCAGCCGTTTTACTGCCGTGTTACAGACACCGTTTGGAAACAATGAAGGTATGTAAATAAACATTTACAAAATATTTCTGTGTAAATAACTCATTTCACAAGCAAATTATATTTTTCTTGTAAAATGTAGTGGGTGTGGCTTATATCCAGGTGCGCTCTATAGCCCAGAAAATAGGTGTGACCAAATGTCCTAGTCTTTTGTGTGTTCATTTCAATCATGCAAGCATGTCATTTACTGTATTTTGCAAACCCAGCGGATTCTCAGGCGCACTGCCGATGAGCCGCTTGATTCTGGTCTATTTCCATACAAAAGGCGCATTGAAGGGCTCATATGATTGTTTTTCTAGATCTAAAAGACTTCCTGTAATGTAACGGTGGTTCTTTGCTCAAAATGTTGCAAAGTTGATGTTTTACACATCATCTTCGAGCCGTTTTCTGACCGTCTCTTCAGGATGTGCCTCCACTTTGACAGCGTCTTCTCCTGTTGTATCGGTATTTTGGAATGCTTCCGTAGCGAGTCTACTGACTAAGTTACAACTATATGCTACTCTGTATTAGAAATGGCAACAGCAAAGGATGCATGCTAAATTAAAGTTACACACACACACACACACACACACACACACACACACACACACACACACACACACACACACACACACTGTGTGCATGTACGAGTCAGTCTGCCCCACAACAAGAGCATAGAGAAAAAGAAGGAGTTTATTGACTGCAATGGCGCACACGTGCAAAGCACTTTGGGTAAACCTCTACCATACATGGATAATTCACTGACGTCAATTGAACAGGCGTCATCCTGCAGTCCACACCTATCTCCTATGTGTGACTGCCATCATATTGCAGTCTACACATATCTCCTATGTGTGACTGCCATCATATTGCAGTCTACACATATCTCCTATGTGTGACTGCCATCTACTGGTCACACCACTACTTCATTTAGCAGAATGAGTAGTACATGAGTACTACTGAGCATTCTAATAGTACATATTAAAATGATGAAAACATATTTCAAGTCAATATTAGTCCTGGGTATAAATAAGTGTTCTTCTTCTTCTTTGAAGCACTTGAAGTGAACCAGCATCCTCCTCCAACATTTAGTAGTCCGAGGCGTTGCCTGTCACCAACATGAAGGACCTCCTCTTTACACTACCTTGACATGAAATCATCCCCTCATCTAAATGCTGGAGTCCTCACACAGGAGTCGGGGGAAGAATACAAAGAAGGTGAGAATATAATCAATGGCTGAATGAATACCAAGAAGGTGAGGATATAATCAATGGCTGAATGAATACCAAGAAGGTGAGGATATAATCAATGGCTGAATGAGGAGAAGCAAAATGAGGACAAGAAAGTTGCTTGAATTGTAAAAAAAGACATGAGCAGCAGCACTGATGACACTTTTTGACTGGCACCATCTCTCTTTTTGACTCATGTCAGCACCTCCCTGGGAATCCTTTTTCATGGAGGAATAAAGGTGTGTGTGTGTGTGTGTGTGTGTGTGTGTGTGTGTGTGTGTGTGTGTGTGTGTGTGTGTGTGTGTGTGTGTGAGAGGATGAAGTGGTGGGGTGAGACTAATGAAGAGAAGGAGGGTGGCATTTTAATTGGCTGCTTCTCTCTTCTCTTGCAGGGAAGTATTTTTAGAGAGGAGCTCGCTGCTCACGTCACACTTCATCTTACACACTTCATCACATTAATGTCTTACAATACTTCCCACATGGCAATATTCCACAAGTCAATATTCCACATGTCAATATTCCACATGTCAATATTCCACATATCAATATTTCACATGTCAATATTTCACAAGTCAATATTTCACAAGTCAATATTTCACAAGTCAATATTCCACATGTCAATATTTCACATGTCAATATTTCACAAGTCAATATTTCACATGTCAATAATCCACATGTCAATATTTCACAAGTCAATATTTCACATGTCAATATTTCACAAGTCAATATTTCACATGTCAATATTTCACAAGTCAATATTCCACATGTCAATATTTCACATGTCAATATTTCACAAGTCAATATTTCACATGTCAATAATCCACATGTCAATATTTCACAAGTCAATATTTCACATGTCAATATTTCACAAGTCAATATTTCACATGTCAATATTTCACAAGTCAATATTTCACATGTCAACATTTCACATGTCAATATTTCACAAGTCAATATTTTACAAGTCAATATTCCACATGTCAATATTTCACATGTCAATATTTCACAAGTCAATATTTCACATGTCAATATTTCACAAGTCAATATTCCACATGTCAATATTTCACATGTCAATATTTCACAAGTCAATATTTCACATGTCAATATTTCACAAGTCAATATTCCACATGTCAATATTTCACATGTCAATATTTCACAAGTCAATATTTCACATGTCAATATTTCACAAGTCAATATTGGCTGTATTTCAACATCAAATCTGACCAAATGTTAAACATACCTTTTTTGTTGTCAGCGAATAAGAGGGTGAACATACCTGACAACTCTCCTAGTTTGGCTGCTGAAGTATGCAGTTACATATTTTATTTTGTCCAATTTATGAGGGACAAGCGGTAGAAAAATAATTATTAATCCACTTGTTCATTTACTGTTAATATCTGCTTATTTTCTCTTTCAACATGTTCTATCTACACTTCTGTTCAAATGTAATAATCACTTATTCTTCTCTTCTTTGATACTTGACATTAGTTGTGGATGATACCACACATTTAGGTATGGATGTGATACCAAGTAGTTACAGGATCATACATTGGTCATATTCCAAGTCCTCATGTGTCCAGGGACATATCACCTGACTTTATAAACAATAAAAAAGACAAAAGATTTTGTGATTATAAAAAATATTGTGGTAATCATTGTAGTCTTGACTATATATGGCTCTTATACTTGGTATCGTTACAGTTGATGTCTGTATGGATCCACCCATTTGTTTACATTGAGGTGTGCTAGCTTGCTGTTAGCGGTGAGCAATTGTATCCTCCTATGGTGTGTAGTGAAGCCTGTTTAGCTATTCCTCGTCCTCCAGTGATAATGTACATGTAAAAACGTACTTTATTTGTCGCCATGGAGACCAGGATTAGTGATTTAGAAGTAGCTAAAACACTGAGGATGGACTTTAGCCACAAGCTAGTTAGCCATGTCTTAAAGCAGCTCTTCCTGAGGGTGTTTCAGTGTTAGAACTTCACCTTTATCTTCACTTTTTACACCAAAGTCTCCCTTTTCTGTCTACACACTGTGTCTGCTTGTAAGTACTCTGTACGTGTGCATTTCCTACTCCCCTCGTAAAACCAGCAATTACACGACGGTCATTTTCAGAGTCAGTATAGTACCATTTTTTATTCATTTTTTTGTAGCACAACCCTATTATAGGCCATCCTACGTATAAAACACGTCCTCTAATAAAGATCTTCTGGACGAGAAGCTCAGGTTGGGAAAGTTAGCTGCTGGACTCTCGGAGGAGTGCAGAGTCTAAGAAGACATTAAAGACGTCCATCTATTGGAAGACATTAAAGACGTCCATCTATTGGAAGACATTGAAGACGTCCATCTATTGGAAGACATTAAAGACGTCCATCTATTGGAAGACATTAAAGACGTCCATCTATTGGAAGACGTTAAAGACGTCCATCTATTGGAAGACATTAAAGACGTCCATCTATTGGAAGACATTGAAGACGTCCATCTATTGGAAGACATTGAAGACGTCCATCTATTGGAAGACATTAAAGACGTCCATCTATTGGAAGACATTAAAGACGTCCATCTATTGGAAGAGGTTAAAGACGTCCATCTATTGGAAGACATTAAAGACGTCCATCTATTGGAAGACATTGAAGATGTCCATCTATTGGAAGAGGTTAAAGACGTCCATCTATTGGAAGACATTAAAGACGTCCATCTATTGGAAGACATTGAAGATGTCCATCTATTGGAAGAGGTTAAAGACGTCCATCTATTGGAAGACATTAAAGACGTCCATCTATTGGAAGACATTAAAGACGTCCATCTATTGGAAGACATTAAAGACGTCCATCTATTGGAAGACATTGAAGATGTCCATCTATTGGAAGAGGTTAAAGACGTCCATCTATTGGAAGACATTAAAGACGTCCATCTATTGGAAGACATTGAAGATGTCCATCTATTGGAAGAGGTTAAAGACGTCCATCTATTGGAAGACATTAAAGACGTCCATCTATTGGAAGACATTAAAGACGTCCATCTATTGGAAGACATTAAAGACGTCCATCTATTGGAAGACATTGAAGACGTCCATCTATTGGAAGACATTAAAGACGTCCATCTATTAGAAGACATTAAAGACATCCATCTATTGGAAGACATTAAAGACGTCCATCTATTGGAAGACATTGAAGACGTCCATCTATTGGAAGACATTAAAGACGTCCATCTATTGGAAGACATTAAAGACGTCCATCTATTGGAAGACATTAAAGACGTCCATCTATTGGAAGACATTGAATACGTCCATCTATTGGAAGACGTTAAAGACGTCCATCTATTGGAAGACATTAAAGACGTCCATCTATTGGAAGACATTGAAGACGTCCATCTATTGGAAGACATTAAAGACGTCCATCTATTGGAAGACATTAAAGACGTCCATCTATTGGAAGACATTAAAGACGTCCATCTATTGGAAGACATTAAAGACGTCCATCTATTGGAAGACGTTGAAGACGTCCATCTATTGGAAGACATTAAAGACGTCCATCTATTGGAAGACATTAAAGACGTCCATCTATTGGAAGACATTAAAGACGTCCATCTATTGGAAGACATTAAAGACGTCCATCTATTGGAAGACATTAAAGACGTCCATCTATTGGAAGAGGTTAAAGACGTCCATCTATTGGAAGACATTAAAGACGTCCATCTATTGGAAGACATTGAATACGTCCATCTATTGGAAGACGTTAAAGACGTCCATCTATTGGAAGACATTAAAGACGTCCATCTATTGGAAGACATTGAAGACGTCCATCTATTGGAAGACATTAAAGACGTCCATCTATTGGAAGACATTAAAGACGTCCATCTATTGGAAGACATTAAAGACGTCCATCTATTGGAAGACATTAAAGACGTCCATCTATTGGAAGACATTAAAGACGTCCATCTATTGGAAGACATTGAAGACGTCCATCTATTGGAAGACATTAAAGACGTCCATCTATTGGAAGACATTAAAGACGTCCATCTATTGGAAGACATTAAAGACGTCCATCTATTGGAAGACATTAAAGACGTCCATCTATTGGAAGACATTAAAGACGTCCATCTATTGGAAGAGGTTAAAGACGTCCATCTGTTGGAAGTGTGACAACAGCTCATCTGCTGATTGGACTGAGCGCTGCTCTGGTCTCTCCACAAATTGAGAAGACGATGGCAGCCGTTCAAGGAGCCCGTCAAGATAGATGTGAGCTGTGTCCACTTTGACTTTGAATTGAAATTGTTATCTCAGAGAAGCTTTCTGCTCTGCAAAGCAAAGTAACGTTCAATATGAGAGCCAAAACGGCCAACTAGAACTATTGGAATGTGTTTTCTATCCCTGACCAAAACAATCCTGATCTACAATCCGTCTCCCTCGGCATTGATCTTGGCAGAGTCAGGCAGTTAGCACCCCAGTGAGACCAGAGCAGCAAAAGATCCCTCTTCAAAGACACTTGGGATGCTGACTCTGTTCGAAGGGAGCGACTTCCAGGCCTACGGACCAACACGCACCAGTGAACTGCAACTACACACATATGCAACCATACGTCCAATCCTTCACCCCCTGCGGTGTGATGGACTACGGAGAAACAGCCCCTGGTGGCTGCGATCCCCCCTTACAAGTCTTGAGTTTTTGTGCGATAAAAATGTGCTTATTGTTGCTCAAGGTATTTTTGTGGTCTCAAACAGTGAGTGTGGACTTTGTAGGCGGACTAGATGGTATCGCAATTCCCTGCACTATCAACAGACTCTTACCGGCAGTTTACACTATGGACAGAAGAAAGAAAGTGTTCTCATCTCATAAGGATTTTGAAAGATGGGTAAAAATTCCAAAAAAAAGTTAAGTATCAGTCGAGTGAAAAAACAGGTTGCCTCTATTTTGAAGCTATTATCAGATATATCGGTTTTATGACGCCAAAAGACTTCCGAAGTTTGCGGATAAATGGATGTGATCAAAATAGTATCAATCTCACAGAGATCACTGCACGCACTTCAAGTATCACCACACCTGTGCATGCCCACTGAAATGTGGCTGGTGCTAAAGTTTAGCGTTGGTGGCAGCACAAGTCTCAGCCAAAAAGGAACATAGGCTATTTGAAAAGAAAAGAGTGCGTCATGTATCGAGCTGAAAAGGGATGAACTTTGTCCGTATTGCTGTGAGAATTTAAAAAAGCTTTGTCAAATGTCAATGGATTCCCACAGGCTAGGTCAGTGTTTGATGGCTTACCTTTCAAACTCTTTACCCTTTGCCTTGGCTGTCACTCGCCACAAGTACATGGTTAACTAAACTTGTCACATTTTATTATCATACTCCCACCTCCATCGCATCTATGAGGCTCTTAACTAACATGCATGCAAACTCTTAACTAACATGCATGCAAACTCTTAACTAACATGCATGCAAACTCTTAACTAACATGCATGCAAACTCTTAACTAACATGCATGCAAACTCTTAACTAACATGCATGCAAACTCTTAACTAACATGCTTGCTAACTCTTAACTACCGTATTTTCCGCACTATAAGGCGCACCTAAAAACCACAAATTTTCTTAAAAGCTGACAGTGCGCCTTATAACCCGGTGCGCTTTATATATGGATTAATATTAAGATTCATTTTCATAAAGTTTCGGTCTCGCAACTACGGTAAACAGCCGCCATCTTTTTTCCCCGTAGAAGAGGAAGTGCTTCTTCTTCTACGCAAGCAACCGCCAAGGTAAGCACCCGCCCCCATAGAACAGGAAGCGCTTCTTCTTCTACTGTAAGCAACCACCCGCCCGCGTAGAAGAAGAAAAAGCGCGCGGATATTACGTTTCATTTCCTTTGTGTGTTTACATCTGTAAAGACCACAAAATGGCTCCTACTAAGCGACAGGGATCCGGTTCATGAAAAGACGCAATCTCTCCATCCGCACACGGACTACTATTTCACAGCAACTGCCTAAAGACTTTCAAGAAAAGCTGGCTACTTTCCATGCATATTGTAAAAACAAGATAGCTGAAAAAAAGATCCGGCCAGAGAACATTATCAACATGGACGAGGTTCCACTGACTTTTGATATTCCTGTGAACCGCACTGTGGATACAACGGGAGCACGTACGGTGAATATTCGCACCACAGGGAATGAGAAGTCATCCTTCACTGTGGTTCTAGCTTGCCATGCTAATGGCCAGAAACTTCCACCCATGGTGATATTCAAAAGGAAGACCTTGCCAAAAGAGACCTTTCCAGCCGGCGTCATCATAAAAGCTAACTCGAAGGGATGGATGGATGAAGAAAAGATGAGCGAGTGGTTAAGGGAAGTTTACGCGAAGAGGCCGGGTGGCTTTTTTCACGCAGCTCCGTCCATGTTGATATACGACTCCATGCGCGCCCACATCACGCTGGTTTTTAATATATTATTAAAGTTTGACTGACCTATCTGACTGTTTTTTTGACATTCCTTTAGCGCAGTTAGATGCGGCTTATAACACGGGGCGGCTTATAGGTGGACAAAGTTTTGAAATATGCCGTTCATTGAAGGTGCGGCTTATAACCCAGGGCGCCTTATGGTGCGGAAAATACGGTAACACGCATGCAAACTCTTAACTAACATGCATGCAAACTCTTAACTAACATGCATGCAAACTCTTAACTAACATGCATGCAAACTCTTAACTAACATGCTTGCAAACTCTTAACTAACATGCATGCAAACTCTTAACTAACATGCATGCAAACTCTTAACTAACACGCACGCAAACTCAGCTATGTTTGCAGGCGTTCATCACTTGCGGCTACAAATGTTGTATTTTCCAGGGCACAAACACTCAATTGTCCATTTGAATAAATGACACCACTACTTCAAACTCATGTATGATCATGTTCCACCACTACTTCATACTCAAATACAAACCCCGTTTCCATATGAGTTGGGAAATTGTGTTAGATGTAAATATAAACGGAATACAATGATTTGCAAATCCTTTTCAAGCCATATTCAGTTGAATATGCTACAAAGACAACATATTTGATGTTCAAACTCATAAACTTTATTTTTTTTTGCAAATAATCATTAAGTTAGAATTTCATTGGGAAAGGGCATGTTCACCACTGTGTTACATGGCCTTTCCTTTTAACAACACTCAGTAAAGGTTTGGGAACTGAGGAGACACATTTTTGAAGCTTCTCAGGTGGAATTCTTTCCCATTCTTGCTTGATGTACAGCTTAAGTTGTTCAACAGTCCGGGGGTCTCCCTTCTGCTATTTTAGGCTTCATAATGCGCCACACATTTTCAATGGGAGACAGGTCTGGACTACAGGCAGGCCAGTCTAGTACCCGCACTCTTTTACTATGAAGCCACGCTGTTGTAACACGTGGCTTGGCATTGTCTTGCTGAAATAAGCAGGGGCGTCCATGGTAACGTTGCTTGGATGGCAACATATGTTGCTCCAAAACCTGTATGTACCTTTCAGCATTAATGGTGCCTTCACAGATGTGTAAGTTACCCATGTCTTGGGCACTAATACACCCCCATACCATCACACATGCTGCCTTTTACACTTTGCGCCTAGAACAATTCGGATGGCTCTTTTCCTCTTTGGTCCGGAGGACACGACGTCCACAGTTTCCAAAAACAATGTGAAACGTGGACTCGTCAGACCACAGAACACTTTTCCATTTTGTATTAGTCCATCTTAGATGAGCTCAGGCCCAGCGAAGCAGACGACAATTCTGGGTGTTGTTGATAAACGGTTTTCGCCTTGCATAGGAGAGTTTTAACTTGCACTTACAGATGTAGCGACCAACTGTAGTTACTGACAGTGGGTTTCTGAAGTGTTCCTGAGCCCATGTGGTGATATCCTTTACACACTGATGTGGCTTGTTGATGCAGTACAGCCTGAGGGATGGAAGGTCACGGGCTTAGCTGCTTACGTGCAGTGATTTCTCCACATTCTCTGAACCCTTTGATGATATTACGGAGCGTAGATGGTGAAATCTCTAAATTCCTTGCAATAGCTGCTTGAGAAAGGTTTTTCTTAAACTGTTCAACAATTTGCTCACACATTTGTTGACAAAGTGGTGACCCTCGCCCCATCCTTGTTTGTGAATGACTGAGCATTTCATGGAATCTACTTTTATACCCAATCATGGCACCCACCTGTTCCCAATTAGCCTGCACACCTGTGGGATGTTCCAAATAAGTGTTTGATGAGCATTCCTCAACTTTATCAGTATTTATTGCCACCTTTCCCAACTTCTTTGTCACGTGTTGCTGCCATCAAATTCTAAAGTTAATGATTATTTGCACAAAAAAAAAAGTTTATGAGTTTGAACATCAAATATGTTGTCTTTGTAGCATATTCAACTGAATATGGCTTGAAAAGGATTTGCAAATCATTGTATTCCGTTTATATTTACATCTAACACAATTTCCCAACTCATATGGAAACGGGGTTTGTAGAATCATGCCACAAAGTCAGGAGTCAGTCAGAAAAAATGCATACTAGAGTGAGCGCAAGTGCAATTTGTAGACATGAATGCTCTGGTTGTGTGTGTGTGTGTGTGTGTGTGTGTGTGTGTGTGTGTGTGTGTGTGTGTGTGTGTGTGTGTGTGTGTGTGTGTGTGTGTGTGTGTGTGTGTGTGTGTGTGTGTGTGTGTGTGACACACTCGTTTATACTTCTTTGAATAAAAGCATCCTTTATATATTGAGTGGTGGAATCCCTCTCCTTTCATCCCCTCCATGACGTCTCAAGCAGGTGAGACTTTTTATTCAAGCAAAGTGGCGTTCTGATATCATCTCTAAATGTCACACATGTACACACACACACACACACACACACACACACACAAACACATATTCAGTTGTAGAAAACACAAACACACAATTATGCTACCATGCCCAGCAGGCACAAGACATTGATACAACGTTGATTATACGTACGTGTCCTTTAAAAGTGACTTTGAAAAAACCGTGCAAAATAGTTGTGTTTGTAAACAGAGTGGACACAGTAGACATCATGTATGATGAGAAAGAAGCAGAGTGGACACAGTAGACATCATGTATGATGAGAAAGAAGCAGAGTGGAAAAGCATCACTAAAGCGCTCGCTCAAGTGGAAAAGCCTGTGTTTGAAATAATGCTAAATTTTTATGGACAGAAGTATTTAGTTGAAGTTTTGCCTCTTATAGAAAACTCTGTGTTGGATTAGAATTGCAATTCATATTGATCAACATATAAGCTAAAGCACCTCAGGAAATATTCCAAAATTAGTTACAATAGTTAAAATTTATGTTTGTTTTTTTCTAATGTTTTCATAAATAGTACAATTTATTTCTGTTCTAGAAAAGAACCAACTTTATTAAAAACATCCATTTTGTTAATAGGAAGACAGAGTGAAGAGTTATTTCAAACTATGAGTTTTTGATCAATAGAAGTGAAACTTGTTATGAATTATATGTGGCATTTGGATTTATTTTTTTAAGTAGAAATGGTAAATATCTCATTTATTGTGCTAATTCTGAGATGGTATTTCTATCCCCCAGTTCTAGTTTCAAGTCTACTTGTTTGCACGCCACAATTCAGTTCTTTGGCCCTAAGAAAGTCCAACATGAACATGCTGATAAAAACTACTCCACATTGTGACAAAGTGAGTTATCAAGCAGGTGTAAATAAAGTGTAAATAATATATAAATATAAATAAAATGTAAATAATACATAAATATAAATAAAGTGTAAATAATATATAAATATAAATAAAGTGTAAGTAATATATACATATAAATAAAGTGTAAATAATATATAAATACAAATAAAGTCTAAGTAATATATAAATATAAATAAAGTGTAAATAATATATAAATATAAATAAAGTGTAAATAATATATAAATATAAATAAAGTCTAATTAATATATAAATATAAATAAAGTCTAAATAATATATATATACAAATAAAGTGTAAATAATATATAAATATAAATAAAGTGTAAATGATATATAAATATAAATAAAGTCTAAATAATATATAAATATAAATAAAGTCTAAATAATATATAAATATAAATAAAGTCTAAATAATATATAAATATAAATAAAGTCTAAATAATATATAAATATAAATAAAGTGTAAATAATAGTCTTTGTGTAGATGTGCTGAAACAATGGCTGCCTTGACTCGCCTTTGCTTTGCCTGAGAGGAGGAACGTGAGAAAAGAGGAATAAGCCATTCATCTTTTGCTTGGCTCATTCACTCTTTCACTCCTGCCTTTATTCCCCAAAATGGCCTTTAAGCCACGCTTTAACATAAACAGCCTCTGCACACTCTGCACTCTCTGCACACTCTGCACACTCTGTACACTCTGCACTCTCTGCTCACTCTGCACACTCTGTACACTCTGCACACGCTGCACACGCTGCACACTCTCCACACTCTGCACACTCTGCACACTCTACACACTCTCCACACTCTGCACACTCTGTACACTCTGCACACGCTGCTCACTCTGTACACTCTGCACACGCTGCACACGCTGCACACTCTCCACACTCTGATCACTCTGCACACTCTGCACACTCTGCACACTCTGCACACGCTGCACACTCTGCACACTCTCCACACTCTGCACACTCTGCACACTCTGCACACTATTTGTGCTGAGCTTTCAGGATTTACAAGTTGATACTTCTAATGTTTTTAGTGTGGAGACTGATGAACTACCATAAATGACGACCTATAAGCCGCTACTTTTTTCCTACGCTTTGAACCCTGCAGCTAATTTATGGATTTTTCTTCACCGACGGCCATTTTGCAAATACTTTTTAAAAAAAAACATGCGAAGACACTGAAAAGGTGTGTTATTGTTTGTGCTATGGCGCCATCTTTTGGACGAGTTCGCCCTTCTCTTTAGAGTTTTGAACCGGAAGGAAGCACAAGTGTCGTTCAGTCTTCAAGCGTTTCTACTCAGATGGATTCTTCTCATATCACTCCAAGCAACATTTGTAACTTTTACAATATAACTACAACCATTTTTACTTACTAAAGCGTCCCATGTGTGATGTCTGTAGGAGTTTTTTTCATGCATATTTGTACATGCTGTCGTACTATAATGAAGCTGGTGTGGTTAGCATTAGCTAATAAATTAGCATTATTAACTAACAATGATATTTTTTTTGTATTGTTTCAGTTTTTCAAATTCACCAAAACATCACCGTGGAGTTATTGAGTCTGTGTAGCTGATTGGAGAGCTAGCTTCAGCTAGCTAGTGGGTCCATGACCATGACTTCTGTTTTGTTTGATCAGCTGTTTTACTGCCGTGTTACAATTTTGGAAACAATAAACATTTACAGAATCGTTCTGTGTAGATAACCCATTTCACAACGTATATATCTGCGGCTTATCCAGTGCGGCTAATATATGGAAATTATTGTTTTCTTCTCAAATTCCGTGGCTGCGGCTTATATACTTTATAGTCCTAACAATACTTATATACCAGTGGTGCGCTCTATAGTCCTAACAATACTTATATACCGGTGGTGCGCTCTATAGTCCTAACAATACTTATATACCGGTGGTGCGCTCTATAGTCCTAACAATACTTATATACCGGTGGTGCGCTCTATAGTCCTAACAATACTTATATACCGGTGGTGCGCTCTATAGTCCTAACAATACTTATATACCGGTGGTGCGCTCTATAGTCCTAACAATACTTATATACCGGTGCGCTCTATAGTCCTAACAATACTTATATACCGGTGGTGCGCTCTATAGTCCTAACAATACTTATATACCGGTGGTGCACCCTATAGTCCTAACAATACTTATATACCGGTGGTGCGCTCTATAGTCCTAACAATACTTATATACCGGTGGTGCGCTCTATAGTCCTAACAATACTTATATACCGGTGGTGCGCTCTATAGTCCTAACAATACTTATATACCGGTGGTGCGCTCTATAGTCCTAACAATACTTATATACCGGTGGTGCGCTCTTTTGTCCTAACAATACTTATATACCGGTGGTGCGCTCTATAGTCCTAACAATACTTATATACCGGTGCGCTCTATAGTCCTAACAATACTTATATACCGGTGGTGCGCTCTATAGTCCTAACAATACTTATATACCGGTGGTGCGCTCTATAGTCCTAACAATACTTATATACCGGTGGTGCGCTCTTTTGTCCTAACAATACTTATATACCGGTGGTGCGCTCTATAGTCCTAACAATACTTATATACCGGTGGTGCGCTCTATAGTCCTAACAATACTTATATACCGGTGGTGCGCTCTTTTGTCCTAACAATACTTATATACCGGTGGTGCGCCCTATAGTCCTAACAATACTTATATACCGGTGGTGCGCTCTATAGTCCTAACAATACTTATATACCGGTGGTGCGCTCTATAGTCCTAACAATACTTATATACCGGTGGTGCGCTCTATAGTCCTAACAATACTTATATACCGGTGGTGCGCTCTATAGTCCTAACAATACTTATATACCGGTGGTGCGCTCTATAGTCCTAACAATACTTATATACCGGTGGTGTGCCCTATAGTCCTAACAATACTTATATACCGGTGGTGCGCACTATAGTCCTAACAATACTTATATACTGGTGGTGCGCCCTATAGTCCTAACAATACTTATATACCGGTGGTGCGCTCTATAGTCCTAACAATACTTATATACCGGTGGTGCGCTCTATAGTCCTAACAATACTTATATACCGGTGGTGTGCCCTATAGTCCTAACAATACTTATATACCGGTGGTGCGCACTATAGTCCTAACAATACTTATATACCGGTGCGCTCTATAGTCCTAACAATACTTATATACCGGTGCGCCCTATAGTCCTAACAATACTTATATACCGGTGGTGCGCCCTATAGTCCTAACAATAATTATATACCGGTGGTGCGCCCTATAGTCCTAACAATACTTATATACCGGTGCGCTCTATAGTCCTAACAATACTTATATACCGGTGCACTCTATAGTCCTAACAATACTTATATACTGGTGCGCTCTATAGTCCTAACAATACTTATATACTGGTGCGCCCTATAGTCCTAACAATACTTATATACTGGTGGTACGCCCTATAGTCCAAACAATACTTATATACCGGTGAGCTCTATAGTCCTAACAATACTTATATACTGGTGCGCCCTATAGTCCTAACAATACTTATATACTGGTGGTACGCCCTATAGTCCAAACAATACTTATATACCGGTGAGCTCTATAGTCCTAACAATACTTATATACTGGTGCGCTCTATAGTCCTAACAATACTTATATACCAGTGGTGCGCTCTATAGTCCTAACAATACTTATATACCGGTGGTGCGCTCTATAGTCCTAACAATACTTATATACCGGTGCGCTCTATAGTCCTAACAATACTTATATACCGGTGGTGCGCCCTATAGTCCTAACAATACTTATATACCGGTGGTGCGCTCTATAGTCCTAACAATACTTATATACCGGTGGTGCGCCCTATAGTCCTAACAATACTTATATACCGCTGGTGCGCTCTATAGTCCTAACAATACTTATATACCGGTGGTGCGCCCTATAGTCCTAACAATACTTATATACCGGTGGTGCGCTCTATAGTCCTAACAATACTTATATACCGGTGGTGCGCCCTATAGTCCTAACAATACTTATATACCGGTGGTGCGCCCTATAGTCCTAACAATACTTATATACCGGTGGTGCGCTCTATAGTCCTAACAATACTTATATACCGGTGGTGCGCTCTATAGTCCTAACAATACTTATATACCGGTGGTGCGCCCTATAGTCCTAACAATACTTTTATACTGGTGCGCTCTATAGTCCTAACAATACTTATATATTGGTGGTGCGCTCTATAGTCCTAACAATACTTATATACCGGTGGTGCGCTCTATAGTCCTAACAATACTTATATACCGGTGGTGCGCTCTATAGTCCTAACAATACTTATATACCGGTGGTGCGCCCTATAGTCCTAACAATACTTATATACTGGTGCGCTCTATAGTCCTAACAATACTTATATACTGGTGGTGCGCCCTATAGTCCTAACAATACTTATATACCGGTGGTGCGCTCTATAGTCCTAACAATACTTATATACCGGTGGTGCGCTCTATAGTCCTAACAATACTTATATACCGGTGGTGCGCTCTATAGTCCTAACAATACTTATATACCGGTGGTGCGCCCTATAGTCCTAACAATACTTATATACTGGTGCGCTCTATAGTCCTAACAATACTTATATACTGGTGGTGCGCCCTATAGTCCTAACAATACTTATATACCGGTGGTGCGCTCTATAGTCCTAACAATACGGTGTATTGCATGCAGGCATAAATAAAAAAGTACCTTGACATCCTTGACGTTCATACGAGTCCCTTCCTTGCCCACGAATATGTCATCAATATCCACCAGAAGGTGTCGGTCGAGGCCCAAAGTCAGCTTCCTGTCAGTGAGGTAGGAGATGGCGTCCACTAAGACCAGTTTGTGAAGCCAGTAGTTAAGTCCCTGGCCAAAAAACACTCTCCTCACCCCGTCATAGAGCCCCAAGTCCTGGACTACAGTGGCCTGCAGGCTCAGGCTGAAGCCAGGCCCCAAATGGCCAGTGGCCGACCCCGAGCCGTCTTTAGGCCGGGCGTGTAGCACCGCCTGGTAGGTGGAGTGATTGGAGGAGAAGGAGGTCCAGTCCTCGCTGGGTAAGGCCCCTCGGTCGGTGCCCGGCTTTGTGAGGTGGAGGATGGGAGAGCCGGACACGACGCAGCAGTCCCAGAGGGCCTGATTGGTCCTCAGCACCAGCGGGAAGTTTCTGAGTTTGAACAGAGGCGGCGAGGTCTCGGTGGAGCGGTAGAAGCCGATGATGCCCACCCTGAACTGGCCGCAGTACTGATGCAACAGCTGCCTGTTCCACGTGTCCGCCTGTGCATACTTGAGGAGATTCTCATAAATGATGAGTGAATATCGTCCGCGGCCCTTCTCAGTCAGCGGCGGGAGGTCACCCTTCCCTGAAGCTATTTCCATGCGGAACTTGAAGTGCGCCGACTCCAAAATAGCCACGATGTCCTGACCCAGCTGAGAGTACTGGGACTCCACCAGCACCAGCACCGCCGGCTCGGTGTGGACCTGCGTGTGCGGCGCATTCGGGGGGAAGGGGTAGGGCGGTCGGCGGTACGGCGACATGGAGAGAGGCTGCGAGCAAGCGGCCTCCGAGGATTGTCCTATTTGCATGGACGGCGTGGCGTTGGTGAAGAGGAAGTAGGCGGAGAGGAGCAAGGAGAGCACACAGCAGGAGGCCAGCAGGAGGAGGAGCCGCCGTAGGTGGCGGCGAAACCGCACGGCCACCGTCATGGCGGGCCGGCCGGGAGATGTCTCTCTTTCTACGGACCGCTCAGGGGTGTGTCATGTGACCATGGCAGGCGACCACCGGGCCAAAAGGTGTGGTCTTCACTTGCACGGTGATCAATATCTGCAGCGGGGGGGGGGGAATGGCGTGAAGTCACATCTGTTGGGTTGTCCAACACGCACATAAACAACAGCTGCTTAATGCGAGGGGAGGTGCGCCACTAATCAAAGATCCTCCCCTAATTGCACCAAAGCCTTTCTCTGAAGGAGCAGCAAATGAGACTTGCTGCCAGGAGCACTCATCTGAGGGGAGGACAGAGGAAGCAGAGGAAAGGAGAGAAGGGAAGAAAAAAGGATTAGCATCTTAATGAGAAGAAAAGAGAACACATCAAGTTCTCCTCAACAAAGTCAACTTTATGCTCCTGCAAACATTCTTTTCCTTCCTTCAAACTGACTTTCTCCAACATTGTTACGTCACATTCAACGTGGCTTCTTTCGTCACACCTTTTTCATCTTTCTTCTCCAGCAAAGGTGCCATGATAACCTGTTACTGGAGGTGTAATACTCATGTCCGCCACGAGAGGGAGCCAACATTAGAACAACAAAGCTCATGTGGAAGTTATTGACATCAACAACTACGAATGATGCAATAGAAATGTTAAAGGCAACATTCTGAAGATCAATAAATAAAAGATTTGTAGCTTTTCCATTTGTTTTTCAATTGGTCAATTGGAATGTTCTTGCTTTTCTAGTTAAGACATGCGTGTTCTTTCAGCTGAGATTCTCGAACAAAAGTGAGGTGAAATGAAGATAAAAGCAATTAGATGAAGATAAAAGCAAGCATGTTTGATGCAGAATCATTACAATCATTACAATAATGACATGAATCTCCGCACAAAGAGGCAAGAAGAAGAGCACGTGAACGCAACACGCCGCCATCCACTGCTCTCCAGGACCGACTCGCTCACTCACCTCTCGCCGAGCATGAGGCACCGCCGCGCGGGTAGGCGTTGCGAGGAAGGACCGCTGATTGTGTCGGTGCTCCGAGGGGGCTCCGGTGTCGGCGGCGCGCCTTCTTCTCTCTTTTGGATGCTCCGAGCCTCCCCCTCCTCTCTCCCCCCCACCTCTCTCTCTCTTTCTCTCTCTCCCCCCCACCTCTCTCTCTCTTTCTCTCTCTCCTCCCCCTCCTCTCTCTCTCTCAGCATCAGGTGCAGTCACCCGGAATGATGCTGCTCTCCTCCCTCTTCTCATCATTCCTCTCCAATTGTCCCGCCTCCGCTCTCTCTCCTTCTCTCCCGCCAAGTCGCCTTCATCAATTTTGAACGGGCAGGTATCAGGTGATTAAAGGACGGACAGGTATCAGGTGATTAAAGGACGGACAAGTATCGGGTGATTAAAGGACAGACAGGTATCGGGTGATTAAAGGACAGACAGGTATCAGGTGATTAAAGGACAGACAGGTATCAGGTGATTAAAGGATGGCCAGGTATCAGGTGATTAAAGGACGGAAAGATATCAGGTGATTAAAGGACGGACAGGTATCGGGTGATTAAAGGACAGACAAATATCAGGTGATTAAAGGATGGTCAGGTATTGGGTGATTAAAGGACGAACAGGTATCAGGTGATTAAAAGACAGACAGGTGTCAGGTGATTAAAGGACGGACAAATATCAGGTGATTAAAGGACGGGCAGTAATATTGTACATATTACGGATTGTTATGAAGGTGTCTTTTACTACATTATATATATACTTGCAGTGTGTATATTGTACATATTACATATTGTTATGAAGGTGTCTGTTACTACATTATATATATACTTGCAGTGTGTATATTGTACATATTACATATTGTTATGAAGGTGTCTGTTACTACATTATATATATACTTGCAGTGTGTATGTTGTACATATTACATATTGTTATGAAGGTGTCTGTTACTACATTATATATATACTTGCAGTGTGTATATTGTACATATTACATATTGTTTTGAAGGTGTCTGTTACTACATTATATATATACTTGCAGTGTGTATATTGTACATATTACATATTGTTATGAATGTGTCTGTTACTACATTATATACTGTATATACTTGCAGTGTGTATATTGTACATATTGTTATGAAGGTGTCTGTTACTACATTATATATATACTTGCAGTGTGTATATTATACATATTACATATTGTTATGAAGGTGTCTGTTACTACATTATATATATACTTGCAGTGTGTATATTGTACATATTACATATTGTTTTGAAGGTGTCTGTTACTACATTATATATATACTTGCAGTGTGTATATTGTACATATTACATATTGTTATGAATGTGTCTGTTACTACATTATATACTGTATATACTTGCAGTGTGTATATTGTACATATTGTTATGAAGGTGTCTGTTACTACATTATATATATACTTGCAGTGTGTATATTGTACATATTACATATTGTTTTGAAAGTGTATGTTACTACATTATATATATACTTGCAGTGTGTATATTGTACATATTACATATTGTTATGAAGGTGTCTGTTACTACATTATATATATATACTTGCAGTGTGTATATTGTACATATTACATATTGTTATGAAGGTGTCTGTTACTACATTATATACTGTATATACTTGCAGTGTGTATATTGTACATATTGTTATGAAGGTGTCTGTTACTACATTATATATATACTTGCAGTGTGTATATTGTACATATTACATATTGTTATGAAAGTGTATGTTACTACATTATATATATACTTGCAGTGTGTATATTGTACATATTACATATTGTTATGAAGGTGTCTGTTACTACATTATATATATACTTGCAGTGTGTATATTGTACCTATTACATATTGTTATGAAGGTGTCTGTTACTACATTTTATATATATACTTGCAGTGTGTATATTGTACATATTACATATTGTTTTGAAGGTGTCTGTTACTACATTATATATATACTTGCAGTGTGTATATTGTACCTATTACATATTGTTTTGAAGGTGTCTGTTACTACATTATATATATACTTGCAGTGTGTATATTGTACATATTACATATTGTTATGAAGGTGTCTGTTACTACATTATATACTGTATATACTTGCAGTGTGTATATTGTACATATTGTTATGAAGGTGTCTGTTACTACATTATATATATACTTGCAGTGTGTATATTGTACATATTACATATTGTTATGAAGGTGTCTGTTACTACATTATATATATACTTGCAGTGTGTATATTGTACATATTACATATTGTTATGAAGGTGTCTGTTACTACATTATATATATACTTGCAGTGTGTATATTGTACCTATTACATATTGTTATGAAGGTGTCTGTTACTACATTTTATATATATACTTGCAGTGTGTATATTGTACATATTACATATTGTTTTGAAGGTGTCTGTTACTACATTATATATATACTTGCAGTGTGTATATTGTACCTATTACATATTGTTTTGAAGGTGTCTGTTACTACATTATATATATACTTGCAGTGTGTATATTGTACATATTACATATTGTTATGAAGGTGTCTGTTACTACATTATATACTGTATATACTTGCAGTGTGTATATTGTACATATTGTTATGAAGGTGTCTGTTACTACATTATATATATACTTGCAGTGTGTATATTGTACATATTACATATTGTTATGAAGGTGTCTGTTACTACATTATATATATACTTGCAGTGTGTATATTGTACCTATTGTTATGAAGGTGTCTGTTACTACATTATATATATACTTGCAGCGTTTCTAAAAATGTTGAAGTTGTTTTAGAGCCTTTAAGACTACAACATTGACTCCTATTTGCCGCATCTTTCAAGTGTATTTGATCATATTTTAAATCCTCCCCCTCCAAAACAAAGAAAAGAAGTGTGTTCTTGTCTCTCATACAGATTGTGAATCACAGGCAACATCCCAAACAAGTGCAGTTCCCCTTTAAGGATGTTGTAGATTGGTGAGAAAGTGTGTCCACTGTAGTGGCAAATGTCCAGCAGGCAGTGTTTGCTGTGATGAGGTGTTTGCTGTGATGAGGTGTTTCCTCAGCACTTCATCAACCCCCCACACCTCCTTCACCCCTCAATGGAGCCATAGTGGCCCCTTAGTCACGTTGTAATGGTCGCACAATGGAGCTCACCCTGGCTGGGTGCTGGGTGCTTACACACACAGAGAGAGAGAGAGAGAGAGACAGAGAGAGAGAGAGAGAGAGAGAGAGAGAGAGAGAGAGAGAGAGAGAGAGAGAGAGAGAGAGAGAGAGAGAGAGAGAGAGAGAGAGAGAGAGAGAGAGAGAGAGAGAGAGAGAGAGCTTCTAAAGATGCAGACAAAGAGGGGACCCACTGAAGGTCAATCAAAAAAAAAAAGGACGCAAGTAAACTCTGATTTGTTAAGGTTTGGAATCCATCTTTTTACAAAAGAACACCAGAAAGCACTTGGCTCATACAGTAACGTAGTAGGCCTAAGTATTCATTAAGTAACACCAGAACATTAAATACAGTAGTGTAGTAGACCTAAGTATTCATTAAGTACCACCAGAACATTAAATACAGTAATGTAGTAGGCCTAAGTATTCATTAAGTAACACCAGAACATTAAATACAGTAGTGTAGTAGACCTAAGTATTCATTAAGTACCACCATAACATTAAATACAGTAATGTAGTAGGCCTAAGTATTCATTAAGTACCACCAGAACATTAAATACAGTAGTGTAGTAGACCTAAGTATTCATTAAGTACCACCATAACATTAAATACAGTAATGTAGTGGACCTAAGTATTCATTAAGTACCACCATAATGACAACATTAAATACAGTAGTGTAGTAGACCTAAGTATTCATTAAGTACCACCATAATGACAACATTAAATACAGTAGTGTAGTAGGCCTAAGTATTCATTAAGTACCACCAGAACATTAAATACAGTAGTGTAGTAGACCTAAGTATTCATTAAGTACCACCATAACATTAAATACAGTAATGTAGTGGACCTAAGTATTCATTAAGTACCCCCATCATGACCAACATTAAATACAGTAGTGTAGTAGACCTAAGTATTCATTAAGTACCACCATAATGACAACATTAAATACAGTAGTGTAGTAGACCTAAGTATTCATTAAGTACCACCATAATGACATCATTAAATACAGTAGTGTAGTACACCTAAGTATTCATTAAGTACCACCATAATGACAACATTAAATACAGTAGTGTAGTAGGCCTAAGTATTCATTAAGTACCACCAGAACATTAAATACAGTAGTGTAGTAGACCTAAGTATTCATTAAGTACCACCATAACATTAAATACAGTAATGTAGTGGACCTAAGTATTCATTAAGTACCCCCATCATGACCAACATTAAATACAGTAGTGTAGTAGACCTAAGTATTCATTAAGTACCACCATAATGACATCATTAAATACAGTAGTGTAGTAGACCTAAGTATTCATTAAGTACCACCATAATGACAACATTAAATACAGTAGTGTAGTAGACCAAAGTATTCATTAAGTACCACCATAATGACAACATTAAATACAGTAGTGTAGTAGGCCTAAGTATTCATTAAGTACCACCATAATGACAACATTAAATACAGTAGTGTAGTAGACCTAAGTATTCATTAAGTACCACCATAATGACAACATTAAATACAATAGTGTAGTAGACCTAAGTATTCATTAAGTACCACCATAATGACAACATTAAATACAGTAGTGTAGTAGACCTAAGTATTCATTAAGTACCACCATAATGACAACATTAAATACAGTAGTGTAGTAGACCTAAGTATTCATTAAGTACCACCATAATGACATCATTAAATACAGTAGTGTAGTAGACCTAAGTATTCATTAAGTACCACCATAATGACAACATTAAATACAGTAGTGTAGTAGACCAAAGTATTCATTAAGTACCACCATAATGACAACATTAAATACAGTAGTGTAGTAGGCCTAAGTATTCATTAAGTACCACCATAATGACAACATTAAATACAGTAGTGTAGTAGACCTAAGTATTCATTAAGTACCACCATAATGACAACATTAAATACAATAGTGTAGTAGACCTAAGTATTCATTAAGTACCACCATAATGACAACATTAAATACAGTAGTGTAGTAGACCTAAGTATTCATTAAGTACCACCATAATGACAACATTAAATACAGTAGTGTAGTAGACCTAAGTATTCATTAAGTACCACCATAATGACATCATTAAATACAGTAGTGTAGTAGACCTAAGTATTCATTAAGTACCACCATAATGACAACATTAAATACAGTAGTGTAGTAGGCCTAAGTATTCATTAAGTACCACCATAATGACAACATTAAATACAGTAGTGTAGTAGACCTAAGTATTCATTAAGTACCACCATAATGACAACATTAAATACAGTAGTGTAGTAGACCTAAGTATTCATTAAGTACCACCATAATGACAACATTAAATACAGTAGTGTAGTAGGCCTAAGTATTCATTAAGTACCACCATAATGACAACATTAAATACAGTAGTGTAGTAGACCTAAGTATTCATTAAGTACCACCATAATGACAACATTAAATACAGTAGTGTAGTAGACCTAAGTATTCATTAAGTACCACCATAATGACAACATTTAATACAGTAGTGTAGTAGACCTAAGTATTCATTAAGTACCACCATAATGACAACATTAATATACAGTAACGTAGTAGTCCTAAGTATTCATTAAGTACCACCATAATGACAACATTAAATACAGTAGTGTAGTAGGCCTAAGTATTCATTAAGTACCACCATAATGACAACATTAAATACAGTAGTGTAGTAGACCTAAGTATTCATTAAGTACCACCATAATGACAACATTAAATACAATAGTGTAGTAGACCTAAGTATTCATTAAGTACCACCATAATGACAACATTAAATACAGTAGTGTAGTAGACCTAAGTATTCATTAAGTACCACCATAATGACAACATTAAATACAGTAGTGTAGTAGACCTAAGTATTCATTAAGTACCACCATAATGACAACATTAAATACAGTAGTGTAGTAGGCCTAAGTATTCATTAAGTACCACCATAATGACAACATTAAATACAGTAGTGTAGTAGACCTAAGTATTCATTAAGTACCACCATAATGACAACATTAAATACAGTAGTGTAGTAGGCCTAAGTATTCATTAAGTACCACCATAATGACAACATTAAATACAGTAGTGTAGTAGGCCTAAGTATTCATTAAGTACCACCATAATGACAACATTAAATACAGTAGTGTAGTAGACCTAAGTATTCATTAAGTACCACCATAATGACAACATTAAATACAATAGTGTAGTAGACCTAAGTATTCATTAAGTACCACCATAATGACAACATTAAATACAGTAGTGTAGTAGACCTAAGTATTCATTAAGTACCACCATAATGACAACATTAAATACAGTAGTGTAGTAGGCCTAAGTATTCATTAAGTACCACCATAATGACAACATTAAATACAGTAGTGTAGTAGACCTAAGTATTCATTAAGTACCACCATCATGACGATATTAAATACAGTAGTGTAGTAGACCTAAGTATTCATTAAGTACCACCATAATGACAACATTAAATACAGTAGTGTAGTAGGCCTAAGTATTCATTAAGTACCACCATAATGACAACATTAAATACAGTAGTGTAGTAGACCTAAGTATTCATTAAGTACCACCATAATGACAACATTAAAATACAGTAGTGTAGTAGACCTAAGTATTCATTAAGTACCACCATAATGACAACATTAAATACAGTAGTGTAGTAGACCTAAGTATTCATTAAGTACCACCATAATGACAACATTAAATACAGTAGTGTAGTAGACCTAAGTATTCATTAAGTACCACCATAATGACAATATTAAATACAGTAGTGTAGTAGACCTAAGTATTCATTAAGTACCAACATAATGACAACATTAAATACAGTAGTGTAGTAGGCCTAAGTATTCATTAAAAATAAGGAAGGTGTTTTATTGAACAAGTATATTTAATATTGGCCCCTGTGATATTACACACAGTTTGAACAGTAACACTGTGTGTGCATATTCAATGAAGTGATTCTTTGGTCAGCATACCACACTTTGAGAATCCCAGATGTGATCTGCTAAGTGTGAAAGAGGAACTGCTCGGGCTGTCAATCTTTGGGCAACACACGCTTCCATTTGATTCATGTGGAAATGATTCCAATCAAAGCCATTCTCCATTCAAAAATCAATACTTGTTTAATAACATGATGACCTACATCTGATCATTTTATATATTACTAAAAAGAAAACTGCTTTCGTTTAATAAAATGCTTCTGAAACATTTCATTAAGTCAAGGCAACAAGAAAAGTATATTTACAGCAGATATAGATCATCTACATCTACTATATGGTGTGTAAAGTACATGTAGAGCAGATATAGATCATCTAGATCTACTATATGGTGTGTAAAGTACATGTAGAGCAGATATAGATCATCTAGATCAACATGATGAGTGGTTGGACAGAACAGATGAAAAAAAAAATGGTTTGCAACTTCCGGTTTGTCCCAACATAGAAGAGCAAAAATGATGAAAGGTTTAAAGGAACACATCATTTCATGTCCATCACAGCACTTAGTTGTCCAGCCCTAGGGTCAAATCATAGAGTTCATGGGTTTGCAGGTAAACTGGCACAGTTTTGACCGTTGTGTTTTATCAAAGTGGTCATTTGTGATGTCACAGATGAACCAACGTTCTGACGTGGACATTCTAGTGTTCACTGTCGCTTGCAAGGTGGGTGTTTTTCAACAGTGGGCACAGTGTGATGTCACAGTGGGCTGGAAATACTTACCTTTCTACTTACTTGTGCTAGTACAAAAGTCAGAAAAAAAGCAGGATCCACAAATCAATCTGTTGTTCCATATTTGTCCGAAGAGAAAGTGTGTTAGTGTGAGGTGAGTCGCTGAGTGGGCACTGCCTTCACTGCCTTCACCCCCAGGTTCTTCATCAGTGGGGTGGTCTCAAGGGTAATGTTTGGTGAACTGAAGGCAGCAATCACAGCAAAAATGAGGGAAATCCCCAAAGTCTTCCACTAATTGACAATTTTGCCCGACGTGTGCAAGTTTGCCTCCAACGCCTCGTGGCCCACTTGGAGCTTATTTGAGAAAGAAGAAGCTTCTAGGCACAGCCAGCAAAATAACTGATGTTCATCTTCAACATATTTATTATTATTATTATTATATATTTATTCCACAGTGCAGAAGAGAAGTTCTGATACTCAACAAACTCTTTTGTTTCTGCTCCCATTTTTCATGAGTTGAACTCAAAGAAATAACATTTTTACCAGATACACAAAAGACTTCTTCCTCTCAAATGTTGTTCTGTCCTTGCAACATGGGGCCGTGCATTGTCATGCTGCAACATGAGGCGATGGTCTCGCGTCAACACCACAAAGGGATCTCCTCACCGTCTCTTTGTGCCTCCAAAATGCCATCAATAAAATGCACTTCTTGTCCATAACATAGGCCTGCCCGTACCATAACCACACCCCCACCATGGGCCAGTCCGTTCACAAACCAGCATTTAGCCATGAAGAGAACACCTCTCCAATGTGCCAGACGCCATCGAATGTGAGCATTTTCCCACTCAAGTGGGTCATGATGACGAACTTCAGTCATGTCGAGTCCCCGATGAGGACAACGAGCATGCAGATGAGCTTCCCTGAAACGGTTTCTCACAGTTTGTGCAGAAGTTCTTTGGTTATGCAAACCAATTGTTGCAGCGGCTGGTCTCAGACTCATCAACATCAACAATAGATTTAAACAAAAACATTTTTTAATTTATTTTAATTTTTTTTATTTTTTTAAATATTTTGAAATTTTTTTTAATTTTTTTTTTTTAAATTTTAAAAAATTTAACTTTTTTTAAACTTTTTTTTAACTTTTTTTAACTTTTCTTAACTTTTTTTTAAACTTTTTTACCCTAACCCTAACCCTAATCTTATCCCCAACCCTAACCCTACTTCGGTAACACACATACTAAAATTGTAACGATCCAGAGAAGATTAGCATGGCCCCCTGCAGCAAGGATGACACGCAAAATGGTGAAGCGTTTCCAAATGAAGAGAAAACCCCCCCGGAGATCCGCCCCCGGCTCGGAGCAGCGCTCCCTTGCGGCAAATCCCGTGGCCGGTCAATCGCCACAGCGGGAAGGTCTTTCGGCCGCTGTGCAGAGGGGACGGGCAGAGCAAAAAGTGCATATATGTCATCCTCTGCCAGCGTTGCCACATGATGGATGTATGTTGGGGAAACGGGCAACACCATCGCCACCCGTTTCCACCAGCACAAACACAACATGGTCCGGCAGAAGAACACCACCAATGACCTCGTGCAACATTTCATCCGGCACGGGTGGGCTTCTGTCCGGGCGTGTGTGGTCCAGGTCGACTCCAGATGGAGTGTCGCCCAACGGAGGCGGGCGGAACGCCTCTGGATTACCAGACTGGGGACCAGACATCCGGGGGGCCTCAACGAGGCGTGAGTGCGAGCCCGCTGGGCCATAGACGGACCGTGCACACCCTTCTTATTCTTTTTTTCGCTCCTTTCTAGTGCCCCACCCCAACCACTAGCCCTAACCCTAACCAACTCTCTTTCTTTATGCCTAAACCTAACCCTAACCCCACCCCCAACCCTAGCCCTAACCCTAACCAACACTTTTTCTTATGCCTAACCCTAACCCTAACCCTAACCTAACCCTAACCCTAACCCTAACCCCAAACCTAACCCTAACCCCAACCCTAACCCTAACCCTAACCCTAACCCTTACCCGAACCCACTTTTCTTAACTTTTTTTAAACTTTTTTTGAATTTTTTTTTTTACTTTTTTTTAAACTTTTTTTAAACTTTTTTGTATTTTACCTTGAAAATCATTTTTTACCTTGAAAAAAACATTTTACCTTGAAAAAAAAAATTTACCTTGAAAATTTTTTTTTACCTTGAAAATCATTTGTTTACCTTGAAAATCATTTTTAACCTTGAAAAAAAATGTTACCTTGAATTTTTTTTTTTTACCTTGAAAATCATTTTTTACCTTGAAAAAAAAATTTTACCTTGAAAATTTTTTTTTACCTTGAAAATCATTTGTTTACCTTGAAAATCATTTTTAACCTTGAGGAAAAATGTTACCTTGAATTTTTTTTTTTACCTTGAAAATCATTTTCTACCTTGAAAAAAAAATTTTACCTTGAAAATTTTTTTTTTACCTTGAAAATTTTTTTTTACCTTGAAAATCATTTGTTTACCTTGAAAATCATTTTTAACCTTGAAAAAAAATTTTACCTTGAAAATTTTTTTTTACCTTGAAAATCATTTGTTTACCTTGAAAATCATTTTTAACCTTGAAAAAAAAAATGTACCTTGAAAAAAAATTTTTACCTTGAAAATCTTTTTTTACCTTGAAAATCATGTTTTAACTTAAAACATTTTTTTTTAATTTTTAATTTTTTTTAAAGTTTTAAAAAAAATTTTTTAAATTTTTTAAAAATTAAAAAAAAACATTTAATTTATTTTTTTTAAATTTTTTTTAATTTTCTTTTAAATATTTAAAAAATATATATATATTTTTAAAATTTTTTAACTTTTCTTAACTTTTTTAAAACTTTTTTAAAACTTTTTTTAAAACTTTTTTTAAAACTTTTTTTTAAACTTTTTTAAAACTTTTTTTAAAACTTTTTTAAAACTTTTTTTTAAAACTTTTTTTTAAAACTTTTTTTTAACTTAAAAAAAAAATGTTTACCCTAACCCTAACCCTAATCTTAACCCTAACCCTAACCCTAACCCAACCCATTTTCCAGCATGATCTGGCACCTGCCCACAGTGCCAAAACCACCAATATCTGGTGTACTGACCATGGCATTACTGTCCTCCATTGGCCTGCCAACTCCCCTGACCTGAACCCCATAGAGAATTTGTGGGGTATTGTGAAGAAGAAGCTGAAAGACACCAGACCCAATAATGCAAATGAGCTAAAGGCCGCTATTGAAGCATCCTGGGCATCCATAACACCTCAGCAATGCCACAGGCTGATGCCTCCATGCCACGCCGCATTGATGCAGTAATCCGTGCAAAAGGATTCCCAACCAAGTACTGAGTGCATTAATTGACATTTTCAAATGTTTGATTTTGTTTTGCTGTTATAAATCATTTTTTTTACTTGGTCTGAGGAAATATTCTAATTTTTTGAGATAGGATTTTTGAGTTTTCTTAAGCTGTATGCCATAATCAGCAATATTAAAATAATAAAAGGCTTGCAATATTTCAGTTGATGTGTAATGAATCCAGAATGTATGACATTTTTTTTTTTTTTTTGCATTACAGAAAATAAAGGACTTTATCACTATATTCTAATTTTCTGAGACAGTCCTGCATAGTTTGCGTCCTCTTCTACTGAGGTTTTCCTCAAGATGCTTGAAGAAAGGCTGAAAGAGCATGAGCTATGCTGTCCATTGAAGAGCAGGGAAGTCCAGATTTGGCCATTAATTCCTATTTCTTTATTGCTCATTATATTAACCATATCAGTTTTGAAGTCATCATGGACGAGGGCCACAAAAACATGCAATTATGGGGACTGTTTGGGACATTCTCACACATGCCTCCAGGGCGCTAACTTGCCAATGTATCTTTACAGTTATATTGAGCATTAGTTTGTCTTTGTTTTTAGCTAACTATACCGATTTGGTCCGTCAGCGTTAGCTATCATTGACTGTATATTCTAGGGGTTCCCCTTATATGAATTTGCCTATGCATTTAATTAACACACACACACACATATATATATATATACATATATATATATATATATATATATATATATATATATATATATATATATATATATATATATATATATATATATATATATATATATATATATATACCTTGTGCAGTAATTGATTGAAAGAAAGCGCACTTTGCCGATGATGTCACGTTATGGATGGCAAAATGCATTTTTAGACAATATGATTTGCCTGAGCGGGAGTAGAAAATGGATGAGAAAGGACAGATTTAAAAAAGTAATAATACAAAAATAATAAAAAAATAAAATAAATTTTTTTTTTTTAAATATATATATATATATGTATGTATATTTAAAAAAAAAAACTTGGGACCTCCATAATTTGGGGAGCGCTGGTAAATTCGGTCATAAGAAGAAGATGATGGCACATTGGTCATTGCTTCTCCTAGACTGCATGTGGGTGTGAGGCAGGTGAGTGAGCACCGTACACACCCACCAGTGTTTGGGGCCTGCAGAGATGTGATTGTGACAAATGTAGACAGTTTTAAAACAAATGTGTTCTGTTATGCCACTCATGTTTTATTTTTTGCTTTGAAGAATGTAATTGTAAGGAAGTTGAAGTGATCAAACATAGTTTTAGATGTCTTTGCAGGGAAATGGTCTCCACTTGTGTAGATGACGACAAGTACTGTGACTTATCTACTGATTACTCCAAAATGCATTGATGTTATGGGGAAATGATTGCCAGATTCTTTTTCAGGAGTAAAAAAAACCTCATTCCTGTACTCCTGAATAACTGTTCGTACCTTTTCCTGAGACGATAAAGTACAAGCATGGTCCGAAAGTGTCAAAAGTATGTAGAGGGTGAAAAAGAGGCTCCTAATGCCTTCCTAGTTGTGACAGTGCAGAGGTTGATGCTGAGGACAACCGAAGCCAACACTGGGAGGGAAAAAAAATGCATCTTCTCAGCGGTACGAGCCAACTCTTCACAGAGACTGACTGGAGGAATGAAGAGATGAGTGAAGAGAGATGCTTGTAATTATGCAGCAGTGCTGAGAAACAGCTGGAAGGAAATATACATAGCAGCGAGAATATCATGGCCGACAAGAGCGTGATTGTATTTGTATGTAAATGAGTGTCAGTGGGTGAAGTGTAATTAAGGATGTTTCTCCCACATTGAAGAAGAAGAACTTCTGCAGACCACACATGCAAAGTGGAAGGTTGCGTGTTTGTCAACGTCCTCTCCACGGCCAACAATGGAGACATTTGGCAAGGAGTGAAATATTATACACTGCATAATAATATTATTATTATTACAAACCCTGTTTCCATATGAGTTGGGAAATTGTGTTAGATGTAAATATCAACGGAATACAATGATTTGCAAATCCTTTTCAAGCCATATTCAGTTGAATATGCTACAAAGACAACATATTTGATGTTTTTTTGCAAATAATCATTAACTTTAGAATTTGATGGCAGCAACACTGTTAGGATTTGGTGGAGTGGATCCCAAGGATGCAGAGACGTGTTGTGTACAATTGTTCTTCCTTTTATTTAGGAGGAAGCACAAAGTAGCAAAACAAAGGCGATGGTAGATAACACACAAAACTAAAAGCGCTAGACAAGGCTAGGAAAAATACTTCATGAAAGAAGTTAATATAAGGACAAAGTACAAACTAAAAACGCTAGACAAGGCTAGGAAAACATACTTCATGAAAGAAGTTAATATAAGGACAAAGTACAAACTAAAAACGCTAGACAAGGCTAGGAAAACATACTTCATGAAAGAAGTTAATATAAGGACAAAGTACAAACTAAAAACGCTAGACAAGGCTAGGAAAAATACAGGCAAACCTTCGATGAATGGCACACGACGAACTAGTGAGTTCTCTGGCAAGATCAACAGGTTTGCAAGCAGTGACAAAGTTCCGGCGCTCACAGGCCGTCAGCAGCCAGGTTAAATAGGCTGCTTCTAATCTAAGTCAGGTGTGTGCTGCTGCCTTGCGCCAGCTGCACTCCATACTGTGGACGAGAGAGAGAGTGAACATGGTGTGCAGACAACAACAGAACTGAGCAAGGACATTTCAGATTACCACAAACACGTGACAAAGAAGTTGGGAAAGGTGGCAATAAATACTGATAAAGTTGAGGAATGCTCATCAAACACTTATTTGGAACATCCCACAGGTGTGCAGGCTAATTGGGAACAGGTGGGTGCCATGATTGGGTATAAAAGTAGATTCCATGAAATGCTCAGTCATTCACAAACAAGGATGGGGCGAGGGTCACCACTTTGTCAACAAATGCGTGAGCAAATGGTTGAACAGTTTAAGAAAAACCTTTCTCAAGCAGCTATTGCATGGAATTTAGGGATTTCACCATCTACGCTCCGTAATATCATCAAAGGGTTCAGAGAATGTGGAGAAATCACTGCACGTAAGCAGCTAAGCCCGTGACCTTCCATCCCTCAGGCTGTACTGCATCAACAAGCCACATCAGTGTGTAAAGGATATCACCACATGGGCTCAGGAACACTTCAGAAACCCACTGTCAGTAACTACAGTTGGTCGCTACATCTGTAAGTGCAAGTTAAAACTCTCCTATGTAAGGCAAACACCGTTTATCAACAACACCCAGAAACGCCGTCGGCTTCGCTGGGCCTGAGCTCATCTAAGATGGACTGATACAAAGTGGAAAAGTGTTCTGTGGTCTGACGAGTCCACATTTCAAATTGTTTTTGGAAACTGTGGATGTCGTGTCCTCTGTACGAAAGAGGAAAAGAACCATCCGGATTGTTCTAGGGGCAAAGTGTAAAAGGCAGCATGTGTGATGGTATGGGGGTGTATTAGTGCCCAAGACATGGGTAACTTACACATCTGTGAAGGCACCATTAATGCTGAAAGGTACATACAGGTTTTGGAGCAACATATGTTGCCATCCAAGCAACGTTACCATGGACGCCCCTGCTTATTTCAGCAAGACAATGCCAAGCCACGTGTTACATCAACGTGGCTTCATAGTAAAAGAGTGCGGGTACTAGACTGGCCTGCCTGTAGTCCAGACCTGTCTCCCATTGAAAATGTGTGGCGCATTATGAAGCCTAAAATATCAGAAGGGAGACCCCCGGACTGTTGAACAACTTAAGCTGTACATCAAGCAAGAATGGGAAAGAATTCCACCTGAGAAGCTTCAAAAATGTGTCTCCTCAGTTCCCAAACCTTTACTGAGTGGTGTTAAAAGGAAAGGCCATGTAACACAATGGTGAACATGCCCTTTCCCAACTACTTTGTCACGTGTTGCAGCCATGAAATTAAAAGTTAATTATTATTTGCAAAAAAAAAATGTTTATGAGTTTGAACATCAAATATGTTGTCTTTGTAGCATATTCAACTGAATATGGCTTGAAAATTATTAGCAAATTATTGCATTTATATTTACATCTAACACAATTTCCCAACTCATATGGAAACGGGGTTTGTATAAAATAAACATATTTTTATACAAATATATTGTTATGTTTGGCGGGGAAGGAGACGACTCAACAACAGGAAAAAAACTCAACAGTTTTATTTGAGCTTGATTATGCGGTGGAGTGTGTATGCTACTGTACTATAGCTGGTTGAGAAAGGTTTTTCTTAAACTGTTCAACAATTTGCTCACACATTTGTTGACAAAGTGGTGACCCTCGCCCCATCCTTGTTTGTGAATGACTGAGCATTTCATGGAATCTACTTTTATACCCAATCATGGCACCCACCTGTTCCCAATTAGCCTGCACACCTGTGGGATGTTCCAAATAAGTCTTTGATGAGCATTCCTCAACTTTATCAGTATTTATTGACACCTTTCCCAACTTCTTTGTCACGTGTTGCTGGCATCAAATTCTAAAGTTAATGATTATTTGCACAAAAAAAAAATGTTTATGAGTTTGAACATCAAATATGTTGTCTTTGTAGCATATTCAACTGAATATGGCTTGAAAAGGATTTGCAAATCATTGTATTCCGTTTATATTTACATCTAACACAATTTCCCAACTCATATGGAAACGGGGTTTGTATTTTTGTCAGCTCTTTTTCGCAGTGCAAGTCATAGCTGCGATGGATCAAACAAATCATGGTATCATTAGTCAATAATTAGTTTGGGTAAAAAGATAGCGGTACTCGGGATTCACCCCAAGCTGCAACAAAGACTGTGTCAACGATACTGGAGGTCCTCCAGGTCCTCATCCGTGACTCCTGTTGACTACTTCTTTGTCCATGTTGGTAGTTTCAACCTTGATGTTCATTATGTTCACATGGTAGTAGGTCAGCACTACTATACACCTTGATGTTCATTATGTTCACATGGTAGTAGGTCAGCACACCTGCACACCTTGATGTTCATTATGTTCACATGGTAGTAGGTCAACACACCTGCACACCTTGATGTTCATTATGTTCACATGGTAGTAGGTCAGCACATCTGCACACCTGCACACCTTGATGTTCATTATGTTCACATGGTAGTAAGTCAGCACACCTGCACACCTTGATGTTCATTATGTTCACATGGTAGTAAGTCAGCACATCTGCACACCTTGATGTTCATTATGTTCACATGGTAGTAAGTCAGCACATCTGCACACCTTGATGTTCATTATGTTCACATGGTAGTAGGTCAGCACATCTGCACACCTTGATGTTCATTATGTTCACATGGTAGTAGGTCAGCACATCTGCACACCTTGATGTTCATTATGTTCACATGGTAGTAAGTCAGCACATCTGCACACCTTGATGTTCATTATGTTCACATGGTAGTAAGTCAGCACATCTGCACACCTTGATGTTCATTATGTTCACATGGTAGTAGGTCAGCACATCTGCACACCTTGATGTTCATTATGTTCACATGGTAGTAAGTCAGCACATCTGCACACCTTGATGTTCATTATGTTCACATGGTAGTAGGTCAGCACACCTGCACACCTTGATGTTCATTATGTTCACATGGTAGTAAGTCAGCACATCTGCACACCTTGATGTTCATTATGTTCACATGGTAGTAGGTCAGCACACCTGCACACCTTGATGTTCATTATGTTCACATGGTAGTAAGTCAGCACATCTGCACACCTTGATGTTCATTATGTTCACATGGTAGTAGGTCAGCACACCTGCACACCTTGATGTTCATTATGTTCACATGGTAGTAAGTCAGCACATCTGCACACATTGATGTTCATTATGTTCACATGGTAGTAGGTCAGCACACCTGCACACCTTGATGTTCATTATGTTCACATGGTAGTAGGTCAGCACACCTGCACACCTTGATGTTCATTATGTTCACATGGTAGTAAGTCAGCACATCTGCACACCTTGATGTTCATTATGTTCACATGGTAGTAGGTCAGCACATCTGCACACCTTGATGTTCATTATGTTCACATGGTAGTAAGTCAGCACATCTGCACACCTTGATGTTCATTATGTTCACATGGTAGTAAGTCAGCACATCTGCACACCTTGATGTTCATTATGTTCACATGGTAGTAGGTCAGCACACCTGCACACCTTGATGTTCATTATGTTCACATGGTAGTAAGTCAGCACATCTGCACACCTTGATGTTCATTATGTTCACATGGTAGTAGGTCAGCACATCTGCACACCTTGATGTTCATTATGTTCACATGGTAGTAAGTCAGCACATCTGCACACCTTGATGTTCATTATGTTCACATGGTAGTAAGTCAGCACATCTGCACACCTTGATGTTCATTATGTTCACATGGTAGTAGGTCAGCACATCTGCACACCTTGATGTTCATTATGTGTTCACATGGTAGTAAGTCAGCACATCTGCACACCTTGATGTTCATTATGTTCACATGGTAGTAGGTCAGCACATCTGCACACCTTGATGTTCATTATGTTCACATGGTAGTAGGTCAGCACATCTGCACACCTTGATGTTCATTATGTTCACATGGTAGTAAGTCAGCACATCTGCACACCTTGATGTTCATTATGTTCACATGGTAGTAAGTCAGCACATCTGCACACCTTGATGTTCATTATGTTCACATGGTAGTAAGTCAGCACATCTGCACACCTTGATGTTCATTATGTTCACATGGTAGTAGGTCAGCACATCTGCACACCTTGATGTTCATTATGTTCACATGGTAGTAAGTCAGCACATCTGCACACCTTGATGTTCATTATGTTCACATGGTAGTAAGTCAGCACATCTGCACACCTTGATGTTCATTATGTTCACATGGTAGTAGGTCAGCACATCTGCACACCTTGTTGTCGACACCAAGCAGTTACTATTTTAATGACGGCAGCTTCCTTCCGATACCAACGCCTGTATCGACCTTGCCATTCCCGGAACTGTTGACGGATAAATGTTCTCCGAAGGCCGCCCCAACAACATTAAGGGGAGATTTATTTTGGCCAATCAATAGAGTGCGCCTAAGATTGATATCTGTGCTGTCTAGAATAACAGCAGGGAGAAGAAGTCTATTCATGGAACCTTGCCACTGATATCATTACCATGGCAACCTGGTAAAAATACACTCATTTCTTTTTTTTAACCAACATTTATCCTCTTTGTGTCATTTAGATAGATGCTAATTTTCTCTCACGATTCATTGGAACACTTTGGCTACTGCGATGAAATGTTTCTCATAAATACTGTAATAAATACTGTAATAAATACTGTAATAAATACTGTAATAAATACTGTGTTGCCCATATTATTGTTTCACTTGTTTGCACTTTGATCTCACTCTATTTTTAGTTAGCCATTTTTGTCTCACAGAAACTTCACTTTCTTGTAAATATGTTTTATTTGGAAAGGAAATCCTTCTTCACGTACTGAGTAACTTTTCAACCTTCATGAAATAATGTCACATCTTTTGGGATGATACATGGTTGAATGTCGGGGGTCTGTATCGCTTTCACTGGCACTTACTTAGCCACTTTGAGGAGGAACTCTGCCACCCAAAGAACTACAAATGTGATGACTTGCTTTACGGCATAGGTCACGCCCCCTTTTCCCATTTGGTTCAAAAGACAAGTCAATGCAAACTCTTACGTGCAATCACTGCTATCATGGCCGAAGCTAAAAAAAAAAACCAAAGAAAGGAAAAGTTTTGACTGAAAAGACAAAAAAAGAAAAAAAAACGAAGCTTAGCCGGATAAAAGGACAGTCGGGATCAACATTGCCCCAACTTTCACTTGCTGAACTCAAAGATTAAGAATTTCAGACCAATGCTGCCTTGGTTCTGTTCCTGCTGGACTTTTGATAGTAGGCTAATACAACAAATACTTTTAGGCCAAGGGAGGAGAGTCGAAGAACGCTCGAGTTTGCACCGATCATTCTATTAAATGTTTGTCTGGGTCCCATTGAAGTATTATCTTGATATTATTTGTATCGATTTAGACACATTGAAGTATTATCTTGATATTATTTGTATCGATTTAGACACATTGAAGTATTATCTTGATATTATTTGTATCGATTTAGACACATTGAAGTATTATCTTGATATTATTTGTATCGATTTAGACACATTGAAGTATTATCTTGACATTATTTGTATCGATTTAGACACATTGAAGTATTATCTTGATATTATTTGTATCTATTAAGACACTTTGTTGCTACGTGTGTTTTGTAAAGCAGCAACAATGTTGACACCTGTATTTCTATTTGGCTAAAGACAGGAAGAAGGTGAGGTGGTAAAGTGCGCCTGCAACAGCAACAAACGTGGCAGTAGACCCTGAGTTGATATCATCAAATGCAAACTTACCCGAGCAAACACGATACATATTCACCCAGGTGTCATGATCTGTGGTCTTTGATGATATTACGGAGCGTAGATGGTGAAATCCCTAAATTCCTTGCAATAGCTGGTTGAGAAAGGTTTTTCTTAAACTGTTCAACAATTTGCTCACGCATTTGTTGACAAAGTGGTGACCCTCGCCCCATCCTTGTTTGTGAATGACTGAGCATTTCATGGAATCTACTTTTATACCCAATCATGGCACCCACCTGTTCCCAATTAGCCTGCACACCTGTGGGATGTTCCAAATAAGTGTTTGATGAGCATTCCTCAACTTTATCAGTATTTATTGCCACCTTTCACAACTTCTTTGTCACGTGTTGCTGGCATCAAATTCTAAAGTTAATGATTATTTGCAAAAAAAAAAAAAAAGTTTATGAGTTTGAACATCAAATATGTTGTCTTTGTAGCATATTCAACTGAATATGGCTTGAAAAGGATTTGCAAATCATTGTATTCCGTTTATATTTACATCTAACACAGTTTCCACAACCCTAACCCTAACACAATTTCCCAACTCATATGGAAACGGGGTTTGTACAAGTCTATAGTAGATCTTTAAAATGAAGCAATCATCAAAACTACAATGTCAACACTGAGGGTTGTGTGTGTGTGTGTGTGTGTGTGTGTGTGTGTGTGTGTGTGTGTGTGTGTGTGTGTGTGTGTGTGTGTGTGTGTGTGTGTGTGTGTGTGTGTGTGTGTGTGTGTCACTCATTGAACGCCAGGATGTGGCCAGCCAAACAAACATAAAAAAACACTTTTTCAGGACCAGTATTGTGTGTCAGCGTCTCACACACACACACACACACACACACACACACACACATACACACACACACACACATACACACACACACACACACACACACACACACACACACACACACATACACACACACATACATGGCCACACGCACACGATTCTGCAAAGACTACGGCGTGGAAACAGCGAGACAAGCGCCTTCCTCTCTAATCATGTCAACACTTGATGATCGCACGCCATGCCTGGGACTGTGTACAGGACTGGTGTACAGGTCTGGTGTACAGGTCTGGTGTACAGGTCTGGAGTACAGGACTGGTGTACAGGACTGGTGTACAGGACTGGTGTTCAGTCGTAGACTGCGAGGAAAAAGCGTAGGGCAGGAAGTGATGAGATGACCACCAGGGAGAGACGAGTAAAGTGATCTATTCCCGTCTCTCTCTGACCTTGTTGGCGCTCAGCAAAAACACAACGGTGACAAAATGGAAGCTGGCGTGCTCGCCTCCGCCTCCGCCTCCGCCCCCACCTCACCCTTCTCCCTGGTAAGAAGGCGCGGCGTAATTAGCAGGCAAGCACGGGCGCGTCATGGCGTGCCTCGCTTGCTCCTCTCCATCCCTGCTGCCGACCACCTGCCGCTGATAGATGGTCGCACACCTAGCAGGTGATAGATGGTCGCACGCCGAGCAGCTGATAGATGGTCGCACGCCGAGCGTGCTCCTGGATCAAGCCGTTGCAGGCGAGAAGTAGAAAAGGCGCCGGGGGAGGCCATGTAGGTCTGTGTTGCTACTGGAGACGTCTCCTCCACGCCATCGCCAACAAAGACGTGCTGTTCTCTCCCAGAATAGATCGCTTGGCCTCTGCATGATCACACGGCGGCCAAGGATGACAAGTCACATGACCGCTCACCATCTCGCCATTCGCTGGCTTTGTGTGTGTGTGTGTGTGTGTGTGTGTGTGTGTGTGTGTGTGTGTGTGTGTGTGTGTGTGTGTGTGTGTGTTTTAGATCAGTGGTCCCCAACCTTTTTGGACCGGTCAACGCTTTAAAATTTGTCCCACAGACGGTTTGTTTTTGTCATAAAAAACACAATCATGTGTGCTTACGGACGTATTGATATATATTGATATATAATGTAGGTGCACTAATTGTAAGTGTGTCTTGTGTTTTTTATGTTAATTTAATACAAATAAAAATAAATAAATAAATAAAAACATTTTTTAATTTCTTGTGCGGCGTGGTACCAATCCATCCACATACCGGTGGTTGGGGACCACTGGCCTAGATGACATGAGCGTGTTGCAATGGTGCATGGGTAATGTTGCAATGGTGCATGAGTAATGTTGCAATGGTGCATGAGTAATGTTGCAATAGTGCATGGGTAATGTTGCAATGGTGCATGAGTAATGTTGCAATGGTGCATGGGGAATGTTGCAATGGTGCATGAGTAATGTTGCAATGGTGCATGGGTAATGTTGCAAAAGTGCATGGGTAATGTTGCAATGGTGTATGGGTAATGTTGCAATGGTGCATGGGTAATGTTGCAATGGTGCATGGGTAATGTTGCAATGGTGCATGAGTAATGTTGCAATGGTGCATGGGTAATGTTGCAATGGTGCATGGGTACTGTTGCAATGGTGCATGGGTAATGTTGCAATGGTTCATGGTTATTGTTGCAATGGTGCATGGGTAATGTTGCAATGGTACATGGGTATTGTTGCAATGGTGCATGGGTAGTGTTGCAATGGTGCATGGGTAATGTTGCAATGGTTCATGGTTATTGTTGCAATGGTGCATGGGTAATGTTGCAATGGTGCATGGGTATTGTTGCAATGGTAATGTTGCAATGGTGCATGGGGGATGTTGCAATGGTGCATTGGTAATGTTGCAATGGTGCATGGGTAATGTTGCAATGGTGCATGGGTGATGTTGCAATGGTGCATGGGTATTGTTGCAATGGTGCATGGGTAATGTTGCGGTGGTGCATGGGTAATGTTGCAATGGTGCATGGGTAATGTTGCAATGGTGCATGGGTAATGTTGCAATGGTGCATGGGTAATGTTGCAATGGTGTATGGGTAATTTTGTAATGGTGCATGGGTAATGTTGCAATGGTGCATGGGTAATGTTGCAATGGTGCATGGGTAATGAGGTGCCATTACCCATGCACCATTGCAACATTACCCACGCACCATTGCAACATTACCCATGCACCATTACAAAATTACTCATGGGTAATGGGTAATGACACCTCATTACCCATGCACCATTGCAACATTACCCATGCACCGTTGCAACAATACCCATGCACCATTGCAACACGCTCATGTCATCTAGGCCAGTGGTCCCCAACCACCGGTATGTGGATGGATTGGTAGCACGCCGCACAAGGAGCTCCACAACCTGACGTCACGCTACTCGTCTGCTACAGGCAAGGCTTTTTTATCAGCCACCAAAAGTTGCCAACTTTATGGTGGATGTTCTCTACTAAATCCTTTCAGCAAAAATATGTCAATATGGCCAAATGATGAAGTCTGACACATAGAATGGACCTGCTAAATAAGAACATGTCATTTCAGTCGGCCTTTAAGCATCCTACTTTCTTATCAGCGTTAGGGTCTTCAATAAGGACAAGGTGGTCCTTCAGGGATAATCTGGCAAACTGCTGCCCATAAACCTCACCACACATTTGTCATGCAGTGCATTCCACATTACTCCTGCACATCAATCCATTGCAGTAAACAAAGTGTCACTGGTAATGTTCTTACTGAAAAGTGCTTTCAACTGTCCAAGACACCTGCTTGTTCAAAATCATCACAAAGGATTGACAAAGATGGCCCATTAGTTCCACGATCCTATTCTGGTATGGTCATATTTCATGGTCGCCGTGGTGGTCGTGATCCCAGACGCAGAAGGACGGCAGGTAAAAAGGTATTTCATCTATGAAGAAGGACAAAACACCTCATCACTCTGGCAGGGAGCTGCACATTAGGCACATATGCTATAGCAAACTAAACAAAGTCAACTTCTCAGAATGCTGGAAGACAGCAAGAGTTTACGGCAGTCAGGACCAGCAAGACCTTCTCTGCTGGACTAATAAAGCCACACATCAGCATCATAATTAAAGATCAAAGTCACATCAGCATCATAATTAAAGATCAAAGTCACTGACTTTCCTTAAATATGTCAAAGTCTTCATGTTCTCTTCATGTCATATTATGCTCCTTCCAGTTTTTACTTTGACTTTCTATCCAATCAAAATTCAGTTAGCTTATGTTGCCATGCTGTACCTAATCTGCCTTCACAATCAACAATGTGTGTGCACTGTAAGTGAACAGGCACATACAGTTGATAGACAGTTGCGATAACCAATCAGATCACAAGTTATTGACAGTAGCCTATCTAGGTAGCCTGATGTTAACGAGACTGTGATTGGATACTCAATTGTCATTCCAAAGTGAGTATCCAATCACAAAAAACAATAAAAATGTTTTTAAAAAAATTAAAAAAAATTAAAAAAAATTTAAAAAAATTAAAAAAGATTAAAAAAAATTAAAAAAAATTAAAAAAAAATTAAAAAAATTTAAAAAAAATTTAAAAAATTTATAAAAAATTTAAAAAAAATGAAAGAAATTAAAAAATGTTTTAAAATAAAAAATTAAACATTTTTAAAAAAATTTAAAAAAAATTTTCAAGGTAAAAAATGATTTTCAAGGTAAAAACACTTAAGGGGTATTACAGGAAGGCTGGAGAAGTGGAGAAGGAAGTTCTATCAGAACTCTGGCAGTCCAGAGGAAAGATCAGCTGACCTTACTGAGAGTGGAGAGGAAGAAGAGAGCTGCATTTCTGGCTAACCCTCTTAAGATGACCAAGGAACTCCTCAGTCAAAGGAGAATTAAGCGCCCACGCTACTGGAAAGAAACCATCGAAACCCACCTCAAGATTACATATGATGACGGCAGGAGAAACCAACCCCTCGGTCTTTGCAAGAGTCAACACCACCAGCGCCAACATCAGACTTCAACCTGAAGTTTTCATTTTTTCATTTTTTCAGTTTCAATTTAGCAGGAAGCAGGAAGTGTTGCGCCGTAGCCATAGCGGGCTAGCAGGGAAGGAGAACAAAACGTTGATTAGGTGGCAGATAAATATTTGCAAGGCCATTTTCAAGAAGGATATTTAAAGAGAAACTACATCTTGTGAGACCAACCCCACGAGCTAGCTCAGCTGTCCTGGCGATGAAATGGTGAAATTCCCGCCATTTTCACTGGAATAAGCTGACGACGAGGGTACCACTAGTGTTCAAATATCTACTACAAATATTTTATTTTTTCACCTTTCATATGTTTTTTGCCATATTAATTCTGACAGTACCACATAAGATATGTTTTAAATGTGCCAGAAAATAACCTGTTTTTCACACTGTTGATGTGGATCAATACTCAGTAGTGTGTAAATGTGTTCCTGTATAGTGTTCATCCAGCAAAGGTCATGTGGTGACATCAATGATGCTATTGTGAGAGGTCATCATTGAAGTTGGACGTCACCGAAGGCCTAGGTGGGAAACTTACGGCCCGCCACTGTGTTACGGACGGGGAGAAGCATACAAAAAGTGCAACCAAAATAAAAGCGCTCGACTGGAAGGAAACTACCTAACGTAAGAAAAACAAACTGCAGGTCATGACATCATCAGTCCTTTCATCCGGAAGAAAAAAAGTGTCAGACACAAATCCAAGTTCTCTTTGCCCTTGGTGACAATATTCCCATCATTAAAGAATTACAGTAATACATTACAGTAATACAACATTACAGTAATACATTACAGTAATACAACAATACAGTAATACAACATTACAGTAATACATTACAGTAATACAACAATACAGTAATACATTACAGTAATACAACATTACAGTAATACACTATAGTAATACAACATTACAGTAATACAATTACTAATTGAACATGTGGACTTTCTTGCTGTGTTAGCCATGTTTCCATCAAACGCTGAAATGGGTCCTTGGGAAACAGCATCCACCCCATGCAGGGTCTTTGGGTGGAGGTGTTTAAGTGAAGGTGGATGTTGCTCTTTTTCATCCTTTGTCTTTTTCTTTTGTCATTTTGTGGCACCTGGGGTTATTTTGACTTTGTTTAGAAATAACTACAAAATGAAAATGATTTTTCATCTCCTGCGTCCTTCCTAAATACGTTGGGACCCACAGGTGGTAACAGGGGTAAGTTATTCAGCAGGGTAAAATGGAACCTTCCAGGGAAAGTTCCTGCACTGGAAAAGTGCCTGTTGGTACCCTTTTGCTATATTCTCCAACTCATTTTCCTTCTTGCTGCAGTCTAATATAACTGAGAGCGGAAAAGATGACAAATCTAAATGACTTTTGTATGGAGAGGCTGAGAGAGGTTCATCACTTGAATTGAGCAGGTGAGGTTATGAAAGGACTATTACTTTCAGATGTTATTTTATGTCAAATTAAAATAAATGAATTTTTTTTTTTTTTTAATGAAAAAAAAGAAAAAAAACTTAAAACAATTAAACATTTTTAAAAAATAAAAAAAAAATGTTTTAAGGTAAAACATGATTTTCAAGGTAAAAAATGAAAAAAAAACTTAAAACAATTAAACATTTTTAAAAAATAAAAAAAAAACGTTTTAAGGTAAAACATGATTTTCAAGGTAAAAAATGATTTTCACAGTAAAAAATGATTTTCACAGTAAAAAAAAATTTTCAAGGTAAAATTTTATTTTCAAGGTAAAAAATGATTTTCAAGGTAAAAAAAATGTTTCATGGTAACTTTTTTTTTCAAGGTTAAAAATGATTTTCAAGATAAAAAAATATATATTTTCAAGGTAAAAGAACATTTTCAAGGGTAAATTTTTTTTTCAAGGTTAAAAATGATTTTCAAGGTAAAAAAAATTTTTTCAAGGTAAAAAATGATTTTCACATTTTTTAAATTTTTTAAAAATGTTTGTATTTTTTTAATTTTTTAAAAAAAACTTTAAATTTTTAAAACATTTTTATTTATTTTTTTAAAAATTAAAAAAAATTTTTAAATGTTTTTAAATTTTTGTAATTTTTTGTTAATTTTTTTAATGTTTTTTAAATGTTTTTAATTTTTTTTAAATGTTTTAATTTTTTTTTTTAATGTTTTAAAAACATTAAAAAAAAATAATTAAAAAAAAATATCTTTTAATTTTTTTAACAATTTTAAAAAAAAATTTAAAAATTTGAATTTTTTTTTTTTAATTTAAAAAAAATAATATATTTTTTTAATTTATTTAAATTTTTAGGGTTAGGGTTAGTGGTTTGGGTTAGGGTTAGGGTTAGGGTTAGGGTTAGGGTTAAGGTTAGGGTTAGGGTTAGGGTTAGGGTTAGGGTTAAGATTAGGGTTAGGGTTAGGGTTAGGGTTAGGGTTAGGGTTAGGGTTAGGGTTAGGGTTAGGGTAAACATTTTTTTTAAATTCTTAAAAAATTTAAATTTTTTTAAAAACATTTTAAAAAATTAAATTTTTTTTAACAAAAATCAAAAATGTTTTAACAAAAATCAAAAATTTTTAAAAAAATTAAAAAAATTATAGAAATTTTTACAAAAATTAAAGAATTTTTAAAAAAATTAAAACATTTAAAAAAAAAATTAAAGAATTAAAAAAAAAAATTTAAATTTTTTTTAAAAAAATTCAAAAATAATTAAAAATGTTTTTAAAACAATTAAAAAAAAAATCAAAAAAAAAAAAAAATAAAATAAAAATAAAAATAAAAATTTTAATTAAAAAAAAAAAAAAAAAAAAAAAAATTAAAGAAATTAAACAATGTTTTAAAATATTTTAAAAAATTAAAAAAATTTAAAAAATTTAAAAAATTTCAAAAAAAACCTAAAAAAATTTAAAAATGTTTTTAAAAAATTAAAAAAATTAAAGAAATTTAAAAAAAATTTAAAAAATTAAACATTTTTAAAAAATTAAAAAAAAAATTTTCAAGGTAAAAAATGATTTTCACATTTTTTAAATTTTTTAAAAATGTTTGTATTTTTTTAATTTTTTAAAAAAAACTTTAAATTTTTAAAACATTTTTATTTATTTTTTTAAAAATTAAAAAAATTTTTTAAATGTTTTTAAATTTTTGTAATTTTTTGTTAATTTTTTTAATGTTTTTTAAATGTTTTTAATTTTTTTTTAAATGTTTTAATTTTTTTTTTTAATGTTTTAAAAACATTAAAAAAAAAATAATTAAAAAAAAATATCTTTTAATTTTTTTAACAATTTTAAAAAAAAATTTAAAAATTTGAATTTTTTTTTTTTAATTTAAAAAAAATAATATATTTTTTTAATTTATTTAAATTTTTAGGGTTAGGGTTAGTGGTTTGGGTTAGGGTTAGGGTTAGGGTTAGGGTTAGGGTTAAGGTTAGGGTTAGGGTTAGGGTTAGGGTTAGGGTTAGGGTTAGGGTTAGGGTTAGGGTTAGGGTTAGGGTTAGGGTAAACATTTTTTTTAAATTCTTAAAAAATTTAAATTTTTTTAAAAACATTTTAAAAAATTAAATTTTTTTTAACAAAAATCAAAAATGTTTTAACAAAAATCAAAAAATTTTAAAAAAATTAAAAAAATTATAGAAATTTTTAAAAAAATTAAAGAATTTTAAAAAAAATTAAAACATTTTAAAAAAAAATTAAAGAATTAAAAAAAAAAATTTAAATTTTTTTTTAAAAAATTCAAAAATAATTAAAAATGTTTTTAAAACAATTAAAAAAAAAATAAAAAAAAAAAAAATAATAAAATAAAAATAAAAATAAAAATTTTAATTAAAAAAAAAAAAAAAAAAAAAAAAAATTAAAGAAATTAAACAATGTTTTAAAATATTTTAAAAAATTAAAAAAATTTAAAAAATTTAAAAAATTTCAAAAAAAACCTAAAAAAATTTAAAAATGTTTTTAAAAAATTAAAAAAATTAAAGAAATTTAAAAAAAATTTAAAAAATTAAACATTTTTAAAAAATTAAAAAAAAAATTTTCAAGGTAAAAAATTATTTTCAAGGTAAAAACACTTAAGGGGTATTACAGGAAGGCTGGAGAAGTGGAGAAGGAAGAACCCTACAAGGTCTGTAAAAGTCCATACAAGCTTTTTCACCAACCTACAAGTACAAAAAGGTGATCTGGAGAAGGAGGGAAGGTCACCAACACTTGGCACTACAAAGAGGAGAGGAAAAAAACTGCAAGGTCTTCAACACATCAATAAATCCAGCATCGACCTCGAAAGGATGATGAATGAAATGGACAGGTCTGGTCTCCCTGGGGGATTAAATATATTGGTCTATATATTGGTCCCAAGAACCCTTTGGCCCTTGCTCATATGAGGTTTTGATAACTGGAGTGGAGGGATTCCAGCACAAGGTGAGCATCTACCTCTGTAGGTTGAGCCTACTTCGCAGCTTGCTTTGGACTGGAACACCATGCTCACTCTTCGCTCTGACAGGGAACAAAAGAGCGTATCTGGTCCACCGGCTGGAGAGACAACAATGTGTCCGGGGTAGGCTTCATTGTGAGGACGGGGAGGCAGGAGGAGCACAACAGAAGCTGGTCTGCAGCACAAGGGGCATTTGTGGGACTTGGTGGAGCCAAGTTCCCTGCTTTTCTGTCGGCCTGAGCGAACACGTCAGTGTTCAAAAAGAGATGTGCTTTGACTAGGTCCAAGAGTCCACTGCTAACGGGATCAACTATCTGAGAAACTCTAAAAATACATAAGAGCTAAAACATCTATCTAGGAACTCTTTCCACAGGTGAGAATGTTGCATGTGCGGCATTTTCACTCTGCGTTCAATTGATTGTTCTAGCAATAGGCCGTGTGTTCAAGTCCAAGGCAACAGCAACCGGACGTGACGTCACTTTTCTCTCATTAGATTTCATCAAAACTTTTACTGTTCAACATGGGCTGTAACAGACTACCATTGTGGTCCAATGTGGCGTTGGGTGGGCTGACCACAAGCTGCATGAGTGGACTTTGGAGGTGATGAGTTGTCATGCTGTAAATGGAAGTGTACATCCGGACACCTGCACCCAGGGATGAGGCCTGCAGCCAGCGAGCGAGCGAGCGAGAGAGAGAGAGAGAGAGAGAGAGAGTGATGAACTGCTCTGTCAGAAGTGAGAGACTGTGGGCAGGAAGGCAGAGGAGAGGGAGGATCCAGGAGGGATGGAGGATCATTAGGAGGGAGGCTCGGGTCTCCAGGCTCTGTGGAAAGATCTCCCAGGTTTTGAGGGGGAGGCTAACTAATGTCACTCCAAGTGTGCGTGTGCAAGAGTGGATCACACTTAGTGTGTGTTATGCACACCAAGATTGTTGTGCTTCTTATCACAAAGCTGCAGTGCAGGATATTGGGAGACTCAATACACCTTTGCTTTCACAACAAATCACAACACAAAGTGTGTAGCTGGACGCTCTCTCTCACACACACACACACACACACACACGCACGCACACACACACACACACACACATGCGTGCACAAACACAATAAAATAATGTGTGCCTCCTCTATTTCCTCCCATTGGTCACAGGGCTTGTTGTTGTTGTTGTGATGTTTGCTGAAGGAGTCGGTGCTTCCAAACAAAGTCTCAGCAGTCTTCTCATGAGAGCATGACAGATATTGAATGAGAGCATGACAGATATTGAATGAGAGGGTCGCTCACTTTGTTTTGCTTCTGCATTGCATTTGTAAAACGTAAGCAAAGGTGCTCAAATGCTGGATGGGCGATACTGTCAATATTCTTGCTGACCAAGAAAAGTTCCTAGTTTGTGAACCCGTTCTCAATTCTGATTTTGATTCTGATTCTGATTCTGATATCACGCTAAGTAAACCCAAGCTCGGAATTGCCGATGCCAGTATCGTGACCATATCATTTGTGAGGTTCAACACCCTAATTAGTTATTTTGCTGTAAAATAAATGCCTAGAGTTAACTTTTCATGCATAAAAGCAAAACCCAGGTTTAAGTGCTAAATACACCAGGAAACAGGTTTTAAAGTATAAGATGTTTAGGCACACACCACTAATGAAGGTAATGGTAATCGATGGGAATTGTTCATCATCTCATCAAAATTTTTTAATTTTTTAAAAACATTAAAAAAAATTTTTTTAATTTTTTTTAATTTTTTTTAATTTTTTTTAATTATTTTAATTTTTTTTAATTTTTTTAATTTTTTTTAATTGTTTTTAATTTTTTTTAATTTTTTTTTATTTGTTTTTATTTGTTTTTATTTTTAAAAAAAAGTTTTTATTTTTTTTTATTTTTAAATTTTTTTTTTTTTAAATTAAAAAAAATTAACAAAATTTAAAAAAATTTAAAAAAAAAAAAAAAAAAATTTAAATTAAAAAAAAAAATTTAAATTAAAAAAATAAAATGTAATTTAAATTTTTTTTTTTTAATTTTGTTTTAATTTTTTTATTTAATTTTTTTTTAATTTTATCGATGGGAATGGTTCATCATCTCAGTCACCTAGATAAAAAGGGCCTTTTTCCAAATAATCCACACTACTTTCTTTCTGTATTATGACTTCATCGCCATCTTATCAATCAATCAATCAATCTTTATTTATATAGCCCTAAATCACAAGTGTCTCAAAGGGCTGCACAAGCCACAACGACATCCTCGGTACAAAGCCCACATACGGGCAAGGAAAAACTCACCCCAGTGGGACGTCGATGTGAATGACTATGAGAAACCTTGGAGAGGACCGCATATGTGGGTAACCCCCCCCCCCTCTAGGGGAGACCGAAAGCAATGGATGTCGAGTGGGTCTGACATAATATTGTGAGAGTCCAGTCCATAGTGGATCCAACATAATAGTAAGAGTCCAGTCCATAGTGGGGCCAGCAGGACACCATCCCGAGCGGATGCACAGGCGAGCGGTCCACCCCGGGTCCCGACTCTGAACAGCCAGCACTTCATCCATGGCCACCGGACCTGTGCCCCCCCCCCCCTCTCAAGGAAAAGGGGAGCAGAGGAGAAAAGAAAAGAAACGGCAGATCAACTGGTCTAACAGGGGGGCTATTTAAAGGCTAGAGTATACAAATGAGTTTTAAGATGGGACTTAAATGCTTCTACTGAGGTAGCATCTCTAATTGTTACCAGGAGGGCATTCCATAGTACTGGAGCCCGAATAGAAAACGCTCTATAGCCCGCAGACTTTTTTTGGGCTCTGGGAATCACTAATAAGCCGGAGTTCTTTGAACGCAGATTTCTTGCCGGGACATATGGTACAATGCAATCGACAAGATAGGACGGAGCTAGACCGTGTAGTATTTTATACGTAAGTAGTAAAACCTTAAAGTCACATCTTAAGTGCACAGGAAGCCAGTGCAGGTGAGCCAGTATAGGTATGTATATATATATGTATATAAAGGTATATACAGTATAGGCGTAATATGATCAAACTTTCTTGTTCTTGTCAAAAGTCTAGCAGCCGCATTTTGTACCAACTGTAATCTTTTAATGCTAGACATAGGGAGACCCCAAAATAATACGTTACAGTAGTCGAGACGAGATGTAACGAACGCATGAATAATGATCTCAGCGTCGCTAGTGGATAAAATAGAACGAATTTTAGCGATATTACGGAGATGAAAGAAGGCCGTTTTAGTAACACTCTTAATGTGTGATTCAAAGGAGAGAGTTGGGTGGAAGATAATACCCAGATTCTTTACTGATTCGCCTTGTGTAATTGTTTGGTTGTCAAATGTTAAGGTGGTATTATTAAATAAATGTCGGTGTTTAGCAGGACCGATAATCAGCATTTCCGTTTTCTTGGCGTTGAGTTGCAAGAAGTTAGCGGACATCCATTGTTTAATTTCATTAAGACACGCCTCCAGCTGACTACAATCCGGCGTGTTGGTCAGCTTTAGGGGCATGTAGAGTTGGCTGTCATCAGCATAACAATGAAAGCTAACACCGTATTTGCGTATGATGTCGCCTAGCGGCAGCATGTAAATACTAAAGAGTGCAGGGCCAAGAACCGAACCCTGAGGGACTCCGCACGTTACCTTAACATAGTCCGAGGTCACATTATTATGGGAGACGCATTGCATCCTGTCAGTAAGATAAGAGTTAAACCACGACAAGGCTAAGTCTGACATACCAATACGTGTTTTGATACGCTCTAATAAAATATTATGATCGACGGTATCGAAAGCAGCGCTAAGATCAAGAAGCAGCAACATAGATGACGCATCAGAATCCATCGTTAGCAGTAGATCATTAGTCATTTTTGCGAGGGCTGTCTCCGTAGAGTGATTTGCCCTGAAACCGGATTGAAAAGGTTCACAGAGATTGTTAGACATTAAGTGTTCATTTAGCTGCTGTGCGACAATTTTTTCGAGGATTTTCGAAATAAAGGGAAGGTGGGACACCGGTCGGTAGTTTACCATGAGGTCAGGATCAAGGTTAGGTCTTTTGAGCAGAGGATGAATAACCGCTTTCTTGAATGCTAGGGGAACAGTGCCAGAGGAAAGTGGTAGGTTTATAATATTTAGCACTGATGGACCTAATAATACAAAAAGCTCCTTGATAAGTTTCCCAGGAAGTGGGTCAAGTAAACATGTTGTTTGTTTTATCCCACTTACACACCGTAATAGTTCCTCTAATGTTATTTCATCAAAAAGAGAGAGACTATTTTGTATTGCAGTATCCGTCGTAGATACAGTTGTATCTGTGTTCATAGAACCCAGTTGTAGCTGGGATGCGTTGTCTTTAATGTCCTTTCTAATGAGTTCAATTTTCTTATTAAAGAAATTCATAAAGTCATCTGCCGAGTGGGTGGAGCTATTGGGAGGAGTCCCTTGTTGGGTTAGCGATGCTACTGTACTAAATAAAAAATTTAGGGTCGTTTTTGTTGAGGCGGATGAGATTTGAGTAATATTTAGCTTTAGCTAAGGTAAGCATGCGTTTATACGATATTAAACTATCACTCCATGCTTGATGGAAAACCTCAAGCTTGGTCGCGCGCCATTTGCGTTCCAACTTTCTACATGATTATTTATGAGCTCTGGTTTCCTCTGTAAACCATGGGGTGCGCCTTTTAGGGGCCCTTTTTTGTTTTAGCGGTGCTATACTATCAATGGTTTTGCGCAGGGCATTGTCAAAGTTGTTAGTGAGGTTATCAATAGAGCCGACATAATTTGGGAATGGTGCCATTACCGAAGGCAGTAGGTCAGCAAGAGTCATCGTTGTGGCAGCATTAATGTTGCGGCTGCTATAGCAGTTATTATTATTATTAGTTTGTTGACAATGAGTCAGAACTTCGAATTTTATAAGGTAATGATCGGACATTACTTTAGTATACGGGAGTACCATAACTTTGGAGGTGGTGACACCCCTGACCAGCACTAGATCTATCGTATTGCCGTTGCGATGCGTAGGTTCATTTATTATTTGTGTAAGACCACAGCTATCAATTATAGTCTGGAGCGCCACGCACTGAGGGTCCGATGGGGTATTCATATGGATATTAAAGTCCCCCATTATGATTATATTGTCTGCGTGCGTCACTAGATCAGCAACGAACTCTGAGAATTCGTTAATAAAGTCCGAGTAGGGCCCTGGGGGGCGGTAGATAACAGCCATATCGAGAGGCAGCGGTGCGACAGACCTCATAGTAAGCACCTCAAACGATTTGTATTTATTATTTAGGTTAGGGGTAAGGTTAAAGTTTTCATTGTATATTAGTGCGACCCCCCCCCCCCCCCACCCCTTTTAAGGGGACGGGCAATATGCGCATTCGTATAGTTAGGAGGAGATGCCTCATTTAGGGCAAAAAATGTGTCTGGTTTGAGCCAGGTTTCGCTAAGACCAATGACGTTAAGATTGTTGTCTCTAATGACCTCATTAACTAATAACGTTTTGGGAGACAATGATCTTATGTTTAAAAAGCCCATATTATAAGTATTGGGCTGTTTTGACGAGTTTTTGTTTAAATTATCCGTAGTAGAAATATTAATAATGTTGCGTTTATTATACGTAGTGCACTTTAAATAGTTTCGACCATATCTAGGAATTGATACGACGGGAATTTTCAGATTGTTTGCTTGATGCTGCGATCGACTGAACGCATCATGATTTGCCACCTCAGTAGAATGCATATCTACCCCGGACACATTCACAACAGAAAACACATTATGTGAGTTGTGTGTTATTCTAAGAAAATTGCTATGCGTACAGGAATTATCCTGGACTTGGGTTCATATAAGATCTTATATGGACTTGGGTTCACCTCCCTGCAAGTTTTGAGACCAGATTGTAACAAGTCCATAATCACACATGTACAGTTTAAACATAAATACTTTTTCAAATGATGTGATGCCTTCACAATAAGATTACATGTGGGTTGTACATTTTATTTTGTCAATGACTTTTTATTGACAAAGGTTTAATATAGCCGTTTTCCATCCATGTTATATATCATTGTTGTTTCTTGTATTTGTAAATAGATGTTTCAGTAACAGCACAACATATAGAAATGTGAATAAACAGTACATTATAATAGCTAATGTGCTATGGAGAAGATATGTTTTGAGAATGTAAAATTGATTTGAGAGAATAATAATTATGTTTTTATTGTGGATCATAGGAAATATACAATGTGAAATAAGATAGTTCATGTCTTCACATGCCAGAGTTTTCAGGGGTTAGACAATGAACACACATGTACAACAATGACTTATTACTGAATATGAATTACCTGAGCAGGTGAAAGAAAGTTCTTCTCTGAGGGGAAAAAGCAAAAAAGAATCCCAACCATTTAGAATGAGTGGGGTTGCAGAATGGTGACAGTAATTCCAGTTAGCTTTAAAAGGTTCAAACACTTGGACAAATTGTCAAGTTGTGAGTAGAAGTTGAAGCTAAAAATAGATGGGTTCGACCTTTCAGCGACCTTCACGTCTGCACAAAATATATTTCAACCCAGCAAGCTTCCAACAGAAATGATCCTTGAAAGTTTGATCGCTTTGAAATTGCGCTGGAAAAGAGCAATTTGACTTCTGACCTAAGCTACCTGGGCTATCTCTGATCAACAAGTCCTGCAAAAACCCTCGTCGGCGTCCTTGTTCCTGGTTTAATTGAAGTAGAATTATTATGAACAAATCAAATGTTTTCATGGTTAGAATTATAGCACTTTTCCCAACACCCACACACTCAAGGTGGTGCTAAGCTACATGTTTAGCAGTGTGGGAGAGAAGTGGCTGAATGCTGGATTCAACCCAGGAACCCTGTAGTTTCTAAATGGCGGTTCTACCCGCTGAGCCACTCCGCCACATATAGAGCTGTTTATGGGCTTCGAAATAAGTTGTTTAAACGGTATTAGAGACCTCTAAAGGTGAATTAACTCCCATAGAGTCACCTTTACACCTGTTGCAGCCAACAGAAGCCTTGAACACACCAGTAGTCGGTATAGAAGCCTTGAACACACCAGTAGTCAGTATAGAAGCCTTAAACACACCAGTAGTCGGTATAGAAGCCTTGAACACACCAGTAGTCAGTATAGAAGCCTTGAACACACCAGTAGTCGATATAGAAGCCTTGAACACACCAGTAGTCAGTATAGAAGCCTTGAACACACCAGTAATCGATATACAAGCCTTGAACACACCAGTAGTCAGTATAAAAGCCTTGAACACACCAGTAGTCGATATAGAAGCCTTGAACACACCAGTAGTCGATATAGAAGCCTTGAACACACCAGTAGTCAGTATAGAAGCATTGAACACACCAGTAGTCAATATAGAAGCCTTGAACACACCAGTAGTCAGTATAGAAGCCTTGAACACACCAGTAGTCAATATAGAAGCCTTGAACACACCAGTAGTCAGTATAGAAGCCTTGAACACACCAGTAGTCGGTATAGAAGCCTGGAACACACCAGTAGTCAGTATAGAAGCCTTGAACACACACACCAGTAGTCAGTATAGAAGCATTGAACACACCAGTAGTCAGTATAGAAGCCTTAAACACACCAGTAGTCGGTATAGAAGCCTTGAACACACCAGTAGTCAGTATAGAAGCCTGGAACACACCAGTAGTCAGGAGGGTCCTTCAAACGTCAGTGGAATGGCCAAAAGTTGGTCGACCTTTACTTGCGTTGTTAGCATTCTTTCTGTTAGCGTTGTGTGTTCCACATTGCTTGTTGTTAGCAGTCTTCACCTTTGACCCTGAAACTTAGTCTCGCTTGGTGATTATCACTTTAAATGACCACAACAAAAGAATAAAAACTAAGACAATTGAACACTTAATCTAGTCCAGGGATTCACCAATCTGTGAGTCCATCCAGTGGTGCACCAAAGAATCACTTGATTAAAGTACAGTGTTTTATCTTCCTATATACAAAACACAGTGTGACTGTTCAAATGGTGTGTCATGTTACAGTTGCCAAAAATATAAAATATACTTGTTAGATAAAACCTCTGCCTTGTTTTTAATGAATACTTGGGCCTATCATGCTACTGTGTTTCAAGGTTGGACATTGCGGTGGTACCAAATGTTTTCTGAGCTGGTACTTGGTGGAAACATTTGGAGAACCACTGATCTCGGCACCAAATCTTTTTGACTGTGCGAGGGACTAAGTCTGAGCCGATACAGATCTTGCAAGACGATATATTGTACCACATATTATTTACAATAAAATAGTGTCGTTTTGGACACCAAATGAAGCACTCGTGTAATTACAATCTCTAGTAAAATGCACTAAACTTTTACTTCTCATTACACTGGTATTTGTTTTTGTTACCATTTGTAACAAAAGGTCAATAATGTTCAATTATCCTTGACAAATAAACAAATGTAAATCTCTATAAGGGAAAAAGTACTTTGATAAATATTAACATCTTGAAGTTCAGTTTTTTTCCTCATATGAAAAAAATGGGTTGAGTGTTTAGTCTTGTTGTTGTTTTGTTGTTGTTGTTTTGTTGTTATCACTTTATGACAAATGTGTCATGCTGGCTCGTTTATCCGCGTTGATAAGCTCATCTTGCTCACTCGTTTGCTATCATATTTTTTCCTTCAAATTGTTGTTACTTTGGGGTGCTTCTTACTAGCGACCAGCGAGGCTCTCAGTCAGTACGCCTCCGCCCACGGAGACGATGCTTGTGGAGGAGCCACTTTGTTCATTTAACCCTGCTCGTGAATACATGTGCTCAGATGCTAACCCTGATTGGAAGCTACAGAGCAAGAAAACAAACATATAGATGGGAGGTTGGGCCATGTGTACATTGGTAAACCAACTTCAAGAGCAGTGCTAGTGTCAGGTTCAAACACTGATGACATCTATTAAACAAGACAAGAAGCAAAGAATCAAACAGAGGCAGAATTCAATTTTGCTCAATTGAGGAGAGACGTGTCGACCTGTAACCTCTCACAGTGTCACCCACACTCCACCTTTATTTGGACACTCCCTGTTTACACAACAACATCTGCCTCCAAAGGAATGGGGAGTATGTAAACAGTCATTGTTTTCGGTCACATTAACACAAAAGAAAAAGATGCCTCGGGCTTGGGCTGGTCCTGGATTCAGCTTGAGCAGGTCTTCGATGACAATAGATAACACTCTCCCGTCTCCTTCCATCGTACACAATGGAATTTTCCAAGCCTATGCTTTGTGCAACAAAGACAGCCTCTTGTCTGTTCATTGGGAACTCAGAACGGAAAGTTTTTTGATCATTTACATACAATCTTTCTGACAGCTTGCTATCGGGTTGATAGTTCCGGGTTTTAACTCGGTAGTCAGCACTAAAGTCTCTCATGCCGGCGACCCAGATCCAAGTAACTGGCAGAACAGAAAAAGCAGGGACTGAATGAACCATGCGGGTTACAGCGGTGCCGTGACCCGGATAAGGGTGGGGTTTAAGAAGGTGAGGCCAGTTATGTTGGTTAACCTACTCCTTGACAACTTGTGCTGGCTATCGGGTTGATAGCTCTGGCTTTTAGCACGGTAGTGAGTACGCTCGTCTCTCCTGTCGAAGACCCAGGTTCCGAGTTCAAGGCGGAACACAAAGAGCAGGGACTTACCAGGCAAAGTTATCAAGTTCATTTTCATGTAAGGTTCCATCGATTGTCGGCCCAGGCCTATGAGTGATGACTATGATAATAATAAGTGGTGCCGTGACCCCGATTAGAGCGAGGTTTATGGAAGTGAGTGTAAAGGAGGCCGGCCAGTGTGCATGTACGTTGGTAAACCTCAGCCAGTGTGCATGTACGTTGGTAAACCTCACTCCCTCACAACTTCAAGAGCAGCGCTGGCTGAAAGCTCTGGCTTTTAGCTCGTTAGTTAGCACGCTCGTTTCTCATGCCGGTGACGCAGGGAACAGAAAAAGCAGAGACTGAACAAAGTTCTGGAGTTCACTTTCCTTCAATGTTTTAATTGTCTAGAACTTTCTCTCTGTTCAAATATCTTTTTTCCTGGCAGCCAACTCTTCCTTCCTGTCCATGACCACTTCCTGTCTATGACCACTTCCTGTCCATGACCACTTCCTTCAACTATATGTGATGCTAACACTCCACGCCTCTCTCCTCCCTCTTGCTACGCTAAGCCGCTTTTCTCTGCTTTCACTTTCACCTTGCACGACTTGTTGGTGCTTTTGTCTCGTGTAAGGGGCAAGGCTTTCCCATGCACCTGCCAGAATGTAAAAAAAAAAACAACAAAAAAAAAAAACACACCCGCGGGCGCTTACATGAGTCGCGCTTCCTTTTAGATGCAGCAAAATCAAAAGCAATTTCCTGGCTCTTTGAATGAGGCTTTAAAAGTTCTGCTTGTGAAAGAGACACTGAACCTTTTCCTCCCCCCTGGGGAGAACATCATCACAATCATTGCTCTTGTCATTTTTAAACTATCTCCTCTTTAGTGGCAACCACACTTTCACACTTTGCACTTTGGCTGCGTGACAAGCAAACACAAACACAAACACAAGAACAAGAACAAGAACAAGAACAAGAGCAAGAACAAGAACAAGAACAAGAACAAGAACAAGAACAAGAACAAGAACAAGAACAAGAACAAGAACAAGAACAAGGGACACCAGCCCTGACTGTCAGGTGTGACAATCTCCGAGCAGGTACCAGCCAGGACCACAGAGAACAGGTACCAGCCAGGACCACAGAGAGAGAGAGAGAGAGAGATGATTTATGAGGTGAAAAGACAGATGAAGTCCAGCAGCTGCCTAAGTGGCCCTGAAACAAGCTGAATTACAGCAGGAGATGTGGAGGAGGAATGAAAGTGAAAGTGAAAGTGAAAGTGAAAGGTCAGCACCATGGCAGGATTGAGAAAGAGTGCGGACGACAGGATGGACGAGCACATTGCCAGGCAGGAAATGAAAGATGAAAAGGTCAGAGGTAAAGAGGGAAAGATGGATGTTCAGGTCTGCTAGAAAAGGGTTTTGTGGAGTTAGAGACTTCCAGTCAGTGCCATCTTTCACTCATGTTCACAACTTCTTCCAGTCAGTGCCATCTTTCACTCATGTTCACAACTACTTCCAGTCAGTGCCATCTTTCACTCATGTTCACAAGTACTTCCAGTCAGTGCCATCTTTCACTCATGTTCACAACTACTTCCAGTCAGTGCCATCTTTCACTCATGTTCACAACTACTTCCAGTCAGTGCCATCTTTCACTCATGTTCACAACTACTTGATGCAGCTTGTGTTGACTTCCCCTTCACTGACACCTTTTCAAAAGGCTGCAGACAATTCTATCTACTGTGCAGAAATACAGTAAATATTAGAACAACATTTTGACCATTTATTACCGCAGATATATTCCTTGTAAATTGAGTTATTCTGTATACGTTTATTTACACACCTTAATTGTTTCCTGTAACGGGGCAGTAAAACGGACGATCAAACAAAACAGAAGTCTTCGTCATGCGCAAGCTAGCTCTCCAATCAGCTAAACAGACTCAATAACTCCACAGAGACCTTTTGGTAATCAAACGCCGCCTCACCGTGGTTTGTTTGTTCTGGTTTTCTGTAACCATAAACATTTGGTACCAGAGGACCTGTAAGGGTTGATACGGTATAAGCAGGTCAGATAGATAAGAAGGCGCAGGGCCATTAAGACATTTAAAAACTAATAGTAGAACTTTGAATGCAGCGACTTTAAAACTGGTGTAATATGAAATACAAACAGGTTTCAGTGAAATGTATGAAATGTGTGCAATGTGTGAAATGTATTAAATGTATGAAATGTGTGAAATGTGTGAAATGTATGAAATGTATTAAATGTATGTAATATATGAAATGTGTGAAATGTATGAAATGTAAAATGTGTGAAATGTATGAAATGTGTGAAAAGTGTGAAATGTGTGAAATGTATGAAATGTGTGAAAAGTGTGAAATGTGTGAAATGCATGAAATGTGTGAAATGTATGAAATGTGTGAAATGTATTAAATGTATGAAATATATGAAATGTGTGAAATGTATGAAATGTGTGAAATGTATGAAATGTGTGAAATGTATTAAATGTATGAAATATATGAAATGTGTGAAATGTATGAAATGTGTGAAATGTATGAAATGTGTGAAATGTATTAAATGTATGAAATATATGAAATGTGTGAAATGTATGAAATGTGTGAAATGTATGAAATGTGTGAAATGTGTGAAATGTATGAAATGTGTGAAATGTGTGAAATGTATTAAATGTATGAAATATATGAAATGTGTGAAATGTATGAAATGTGTGAAATGTATGAAATGTGTGAAATGTATTAAATGTATGAAATATATGAAATGTGTGAAATGTATGAAATGTGTGAAATGTATGAAATGTGTGAAATGTGTGAAATGTATGAAATGTGTGAAATGTATGAAATGTAAAATATGTGAAATGTATGAAATGTGTGAAATTTATGAAATTTATGAAATGTGTGAAATGTATGAAATGTGTGAAATGTATGAAATGTATGAAATGTATGAAAAGTGTGAAATGTGTGAAATGTATGAAATGTGTGAAATGTGTGTAATGTGTGAAATGTATGAAATGTGTGAAATGTGTGAAATGTGTGAAATGTGTGAAATGTATGAAATGTGTGAAATGTATGAAATGTAAAATATGTGAAATGTATGAAATGTGTGAAATTTATGAAATGTATGAAATGTGTGAAATGTGTGAAATGTGTGAAATGTATGAAATGTATGAAATGTATGAAAAGTGTGAAATGTGTGAAATGTATGAAATGTGTGAAATGTGTGTAATGTGTGAAATGTATGAAATGTGTGAAATGTGTGAAATGTGTGAAATGTGTGTAATGTGTGAAATGTATGAAATGTGTGAAATGTGTGAAATGTATTAAATGTATGAAATGTGTGAAATGTATGAAATGTGTGAAATGTATGAAATGTCTGAAATGTGTGAAATGTGTGAAATGTAAGAAATATGTGAAATGTTTGAAATGTATGAAATGTATGAAATTAGTGAAATGTGTGAAATGTATGAAATGTGTGAAAAGTTTGAAATGTATGAAATGTGTGAAATGTATGAAATGTATGAAATGTATGAAATGTATGAAATGTGTGAAATGTATGAAATGTGTGAAATGTGTGAAATGTATGAAATGTGCGAAATGTATGAAATGTATGAAATGTGTGAAATGTGTGAAATGTACGAAATGTGTGAAATGTACGAAATGTGTGAAATGTATGAAATGTATGAAATGTGTGAAATGTATGAAATGTATGAAATGTATGAAAACTGTGAAATGTGTGAAATGTATGAAATGTATGAAAAGTGTGAAATGTGTGAAATGTGTGAATTGTATGAAATGTGTGAAATGTATGAAATGTGTGAAATGTGTGTAATGTGTGAAATGTATGAAATGTGTGAAATGTGCGAAATGTGTGAAATGTGTGTAATGTGTGAAATGTATGAAATGTGTGAAATGTGTGAAATATATTAAATGTATGAATTGTGTGAAATGTATGAAATGTGTGAAATGTATGAAATGTATGAAATGTGTGAAATGTGTGAAATGTAAGAAATATGTGAAATGTTTGAAATGTATGGAATGTATGAAATGTGTGAAATGTATGACATTTGTGAAATGTATGAAATGTGTGAAATGTGTGAAATGTGAGAAATGTATGAAATGTGTGAAATGTATGAAATGTGTGAAAAGTTTGAAATGTATGAAATGTGTGAAATGTATGAAATGTATGAAATGTGTGAAATGTGTGAAATGTATGAAATGTGTGAAATGTGTGAAATGTATGATCTGTGTGAAATGTGTGATATGTTTGATATGTGTGATATGTGTGAAATGTATGAAATGTGTGAAAAGTATGAAATGTGTGAAAGTGTTAAAATGTGATATGTTGACTGGCTGTGGTTATTCAATCAGATGACTCCCCACCTCTAAAGGGATTAAGGATTAGGACCAGCTGCTGTAAATAAAGTCAAGACAACTACTAATCCTGGTTGCCACATCTCAAGTGAAGGGGAAAGATGGACGAGCTTTACTTCCCGGATCTTTGCTGTCTGAACATGGAGGTCTATGGTGGACTTTGACTTTCCTTTGTCCTATTTACCTCCACTTCCTTTACATGGCTTAGAACATGGAGGTCTGTGGTGGACTTTGACTTTCCTGTGTCCTATGTACCTTCACTTCCTTTACATGGAGGTCTGTGGTGGACTTTGACTTTCCTTTGTCCTATTTACCTCCACTTCCTTTACATCACTTAGAACATAGAGGTCTATGGTGGACTTTGCCTTTACTTTGTCCTATTTACCTCCACTTCCTTTACATGGCTTAGAACATGGAGATCTGTGGTGGACTTTGACTTTCCTTTGTCCTATTTACCTCTACTTCCTTTACATCACTTAGAACATGGAGGGCTGTGGTGGACTTTGACTTTCCTGTGTCCTATTTACCTTCACTTCCTTTACATGGAGGTCTGTGGTGGACTTTGACTTTCCTTTGTCCTATTTACCTTCACTTCCTTTACAAGTCTTAGAACATGGAGGTCTGTGCCGAAAATGTAATTTCAGTTCTTATATGGCTTGTACATGTTAAAGAATGGACAATAATAAAGCATCCATCCATCCATCCATCCATCTATGGTGGACTTTGACTTTCCCGTGTCCTATTTACCTGCACTTCCTTTACGTGACTTTGCTCAAGTCAACCTGTCAGAAAACATTGTAGAACTAGTGTATATTCCGGGCTATAAGTGCACTGGTACACATGCCTCACCCACACACTACATTTTAGAAGGAAAACAATATTTTACATTTTATTTGACTCCCCGAGTACAATTGTGACTAGAGATGTGCTGTTTATTGTTTATTGTTTATTGTTTATTGTTTATTGGCCATCCATCAGTCTTGTACCATTTTCGTAGATAAAAAGTACCATGTTTTCTGCACTACAGACTGCACCAAAATATAAACTGCAACCAAACAATATTTTTGTTGTTACTACATGACATATATACTTACATCATGTATATATTACATGTTATTATGAATGTTACTACATGACATATATACTTACATCATGTATATATTACATGTTATTATGAATGTTACTACATGACATATATACTTACATCATGTATATATTACATGTTATTATGAATGTTACTAGATACTACATATATACTTACATCATGTATATATTACATGTTATTATGAATGTTTCTAGATACTACATATATACTTACATCATGTATATATTACATGTTATTATGAATGTTACTACATGACATATATACTTACATCATGTATATATTACATGTTATTATGAATGTTACTACATGACATATATACTTACATCATGTATATATTACATGTTATTATGAATGTTACTACATGACATATATACTTACATCATGTATATATTACATGTTATTATGAATGTTACTACATGACATATATACTTACATCATGTATATATTACATGTTATTATGAATGTTACTACATGACATATATACTTACATCATGTATATATTACATGTTATTATGAATGTTACTACATGACATATATACTTACATCATGTATATATTACATGTTATTATGAATGTTACTACATGACATATATACTTACATCATGTATATATTACATGTTATTATGAATGTTACTACATGACATATATACTTACATCATGTGTATATTACATGTTATTATGAATGTTACTACATGACATATATACTTACATCATGTATATATTACATGTTATTATGAATGTTACTACATGACATATATACTTACATCATGTGTATATTACATGTTATTATGAATGTTACTACATGACATATATACTTACATCATGTGTATATTACATGTTATTATGAATGTTACTACATGACATATATACTTACATCATGTATATATTACATGTTATTATGAATGTTACTACATGACATATATACTTACATCATGTATATATTACATGTGATTATGAATGTTACTACATGACATATATACTTACATCATGTATGTATTACATGTTATTATGAATGTTACTACATGACATATATACTTACATCATGTATATATTACATGTTATTATGAATGTTACTACATGACATATATACTTACATCATGTATATATTACATGTTATTATGAATGTTACTACATGACATATATACTTACATCATGTATATATTACATGTGATTATGAATGTTACTACATGACATATATACTTACATCATGTATGTATTACATGTTATTATGAATGTTACTACATGACATATATACTTACATCATGTATATATTACATGTTATTATGAATGTTACTACATGACATATATACTTACATCATGTATATATTACATGTTATAATGAATGTTACTACATGACATAAATACTTACATCATGTATATATTACATGTTATTATGAATGTTACTAGATACTACATATATACTTACATCATGTATATATTACATGTTATTATGAATGTTACTACATGACATATATACTTACATCATGTATATATTACATGTTATTATGAATGTTACTACATGACATATATACTTACATCATGTCTATATTACATGTTATTATGAATGTTACTACATGACATATATACTTACATCATGTATATATTACATGTTATTGTGAATGTTACTACATGACATATATACTTACATCATGTATATATTACATGTTATTATGAATGTTACTACATGACATATATACTTACATCATGTGTATATTACATGTTATTATGAATGTTACTACATGACATATATACTTACATCATGTATATACTACATGTTATTATGAATGTTACTACATGACATATATACTTACATAATGTATATATTACATGTTATTATGAATGTTACTAGATACTACATATATACTTACATCATGTATATATTACATGTTATTATGAATGTTACTACAAATCCCGTTTCCATATGAGTTGGGAAATGGTGTGAGATGTAAATATAAATGGAATACAATGATTTGCAAATCCTTTTCAAGCCATATTCAGTTGAATATGCTACAAAGACAACATATTTGATTTGGGAAACATGTCATTATGAATGTTACTACATAGTTGTATACCAATAGTAGCTGGGTGTGTTAGAGAGGAGGGTGATTAGGTGTGGTTGACCAAAAGAAGGAGGCCAGGCTATGAATCCAAGCGTGGCTGACAAAGCAGGAAGTTGTTGTCCATGAGCTGCAGGTGTTGTTAATGTCACTTACCTTTATTAAGTGCTGCATTGATGTTTATTCATCTCGGGCGTGAGGTCACAGCACGTCTTGTTCGGGAAGCTGCAAGGTGTTTATGTGACTTATGCTGGCGCTCACTAATTGCAGACAAATGGTTTTGCCGCACACAATCACTCCTGACTTTTTGATGTTTAATTTGGCCGCTTGATTACCGGCGGAGTTTAGCGTCGCCATCGCTCTTCCTTCCGCCGCCGGGACCACTCATCCGTCTTGTGGCGCTGGCTGGCTGCTGTGCATAACAAATGAGAGCAACACCTTTCATAAATCACACTCTTGTTTGGAGCTTTCTTTCCATTTCCATTCAATGCTGATGGCCCACAGACTTAGAGTTTAGGCGGGGTGTAGGGGTGTCCAAACTTTTTCACCTGAGCGCCGCACACTGAAAAACCAAAGCATGCGGCGGCCATTTTGGTATTTTTCATTTTACATTTCACAATACAATATATAGATTTTTTTCAACCTTTAGGTCTCCTATCAAATCTGGTCCCAGGCACCTGGAAGTGTCTCAGGCATGAAAATGTTGAAACTTAGTCATATATTATTTTTCAGTTTTAGTATTCAACGCTTCAATTCTTGGTATCGGATCCATACCTAAATGTGTGGTATCATCCAAAACTAATGTCAAGTATCAAAGAAGAGAAGAATAAGCAGAGGTGGGTAGTAACGCGCTACATTTACTCCGTTACATCTACTTGAGTAACTTTTGGGATAAATTGTACTTCTAAGAGTAGTTTTAATGCAACATACTTTTACTTTTACTTAAGTATATTTATAGAGAAGAAACGCTACTTTTACTCCGCTACTTTAATCTACATTCAGCTCGCTACTCGCTACTAATTTTTATCGATCTGTTAATGCACGCTTTGTTTGTTTTGGTCTGTCAGACAGACCTTCATAGTGCCTGCCTTACTGGTGACGTTTCACTTTGTTCCACCAATCAGATGCAGTCACTGGTGACGTTGGACCAATCAAACAGAGCCAGGCGGTCACATGACCTGACTTAAACAAGTGTAAAAACTTATTGGGGTGTTACCATTTAGTGGTCAATTGTACGGAATATGTACTGTACTGTGCAATCTACTAATAAAAGTTCCAATCAATCAATCAAAAGTGTGAAGGAAAAAAGATACTTTTTTATTTCAACCGTACATCCCGTCAAAAGCCTAAAGACTGACCGCACATGAGGACGTTCCTGTCTTCACAATAAAAGTGCTGCTCCGTGGCGCTTGCGCTTTCAAAATAAGAGTCTCCGAAAGCCAGCGCAAACAAGCTAGCAAGCTACGGAGTTTGCCGCCAATATATTTCTTGTAAAGTGTATAAAAACGAATATGGAAGCTGGACAAATAAGATGCCAAAAACCAACCACTTTCATGTGGTATTAGACAGAAAGGAGAAACTTTTCTTCTCCTCCATTTGAAAACGTGGACGTTATCATCACTACTGTCTGATTCCAATCAATGCAAGTCATCAGAATCAGGTAATACACCAACTTATATTCTTGTCTTCATGAAAGAAAGGAATCTATATGTGTTAAACATGCATGTATATTCATTAAAACACCTTTAACATGTAAACAAAAACAGCAAAATAAATAAATATAAATTATATACTGTATATATCAATGTATATATATATATATATATATATATATATATATATATATATATATATATATATATATATATATATATATATATATATATATATATATATATATATATGATATGAGTGTGTATGTTACTCATCAGTTACTCAGTACTTGAGTAGTTTTTTCACAACATACTTTTTACTTTTACTCAAGTAAATATTTGGGTGACTACTCCTTACTTTTACTTGAGTAATAAATCTCTAAAGTAACAGTACTCTTACTTGAGTACAATTTCTGGCTACTTTACCCACCTCTGAGAATAAGTGACTATTACATTTTAACAGAAGTGTTTTTTTTATTAACAGTAAATGAACAAGTAGATTGATAATCCATTTTTACAGTTTGTCCCTCATAATGTGTACAAAATAATAGGTGTATGAATGACACAATATGTTACTGCATACGACTAATTAGGAGTCTTTGTTTGTTTACTTACTACTTTGTACCATGAATTGATTAACGTGGACCCCGACTTAAACAAGTTGAACAACTTATTGGGGTGTTACCATTTAGTGGTCAATTGTACGGAATATGTACTGTACTGTGCAATCTACTAATACAAGTCTCAATCAATCAATACTAAAAGACAAGTTGTCAAGTATGTTCACTATTTTATTTAAGGACTAAATGACAACAATAAACATATGTTTAGTGTATGTTGAAATAAAGTCACTAAGTGTGTTGCAGTCATGTGACCCAGACGCACTTCCAGGTTTCAGGTGATGGTTCCATCAGGCGATGGTCTAAGTCCCAACAGGCGATGGTCTAAGTCCCATCAGGCGATGGTTTAAGTCCCAACAGGCGATGGTCTAAGTCCCATCAGGCGATGGTCTAAGTCCCATCAGGCTGCTCTTTACTTACATGAAGATTTAGGCTTATTTTGAAAGGTTTAGAGGCAAATATAAAAGTGATCGTGAAAAAATATTTACAATGTAATGGAGTAGATTTTTACACTCTTAAGAAAAATATTAGACACAAGATTGAAAGCATTGATCACCACCAAGAGGTTAAAGCATTGATCACCACCAAGAGGTTAAAGCATTGATCACCATTAAGAGGTTAAAGCATTGATCACCATGAAGAGGTTAAAGCATTGATCACCATGAAGAGGTTAAAGCATTGATCACCATGAAGAGGTTAAAGCATTGATCACCATAGTGCTCGTTAGGACTTCACTTCATTGACACTCACAAGAAAAGATGGGAGAACATCATGTCTTCACATCAAATTAAACTTGAATCATGAAAAACTAAGTTGGACTAAGAAAAGTATTTGATTGACATAACGAGTGCTGCTGTGATGGTCACGCTAATGAGAACAAGGATACGTTTGTTTGCAGTTGATTTCTACACTTCATGTCTGCAGTTGTTTTTATATGTGAAGTTGATATTTATGTTTGCTAGCGATATCAAAATCCAGTTGATGCTGTTGATATTTACTCATCTACTTTATTAATACTATGAAGGATATTTTCTTCATGCTAACAAATATCACCAAAGATGCTATAATGTGCTCATCCTTGTCCAATAAAGCACTTTAGGCTTTCCTGCACAACAACAACTAAGCTTTTAGTTTATGAAAATGGAGAGAGAATTGATTGAGACTTTTATTAGTAGATTGCACAGTACAGTACATATTCCCTACAATTGACCACTAAATGGTAACACCCCAATAATTTTTTCACAATTGTTTAAGTCGGGACTGTGAAGAATGCATATACATATCATTAAGAGTTATTTCTTTCTATTCATAGTCATATTTGAAACAACTAGTGTTTTTCCATTTGGACTCTTTCTATTTTTTATCTTATGTCTGCAAGTAAACTATGTGTGTGACCTTGAAGGTTTGCACTGTATAAGATGGAATACTCCCTTTTGTCTTATCTTTAGTGGAACAATGAGGCCGTGTTCCTTTCCGGACAGGTGGGGGCTTTCTTTCTGTGTAAGAACTGGGCTACAACAACTTAGGAAGCCGGTATGAATGTATTGTTCTAGGTGGTTCTCCTGAAATTTCAGTAAAACTTGATAATATTCCAAAGGGTCCTTCTTACTCAGCATATATGTCGTCTAAAGAACTTGGGATTGACCAGTAACTTAGATTCCCTTGGAGGAAGAACTGGTCCGACGCAACAGGGTCCACGTTAATCAATTCATGGTACAAATATATACTATCATCATAATACAGTCATCATCAGAGTATATACATTGAATTATTTACATTATTTACAATACGGGGGGTGCGATGTGGAGGGGGTTGGGGCGGGGGGATTTGGTTAGGTTGCTATCAGCATACTTCAGTCATCAACACAATTATATCATCTGAGAAATGGACATTGGAACAGTGTAGGTGTGACTTGGTAGGATATGTACAGCAAGCAGTGAACATAGTGAGCTCATAAAGCATAAGAACAAGTATATACATTTGATTATTTACATTTGTTTATTTACAATCTGGGGAGGTGGGATGTGGAAGGGAGGGTGTTAGTTTAGTGTTGAAGTTGCCTGGAGGTGTTCTTTTAGTGCGGTTTTGAAGGAGGATAGAGATGCACTTTCTTTTACACCTGTTGGGAGCGCATTCCACATTGATGTGGCATAGAAAGAGTTAAGACTTTTGTTAGATGGGAATCTGGGTTTAACGTGGTTAGTGGAGCTCCCCCTGGTGTTGTGGTTATGGCGGTCATTTACGTTAAGGAAGTAGTTTGACATGTACTTGGGTATCAGGGAGGTGTAGCGGATTTTATAGACTAGGCTCAGTGCAAGTTGTTTTACTCTGTCCTCCACCCTGAGCCAGCCCACTTTGGAGAAGTGGGTAGGAGTGAGGTGAGGTCTAGAAGTAATCTGACTAGCTTGTTCTGGGATGTTTGGAGTCTTGATTTGAGGGTTTTGGAGGTGCTAGGGTACCAGGAGGTGCAAATATGGTGATTGGACCAACTATCACAATATTTATTACTAGGACTTAGCACGAGTTAGTTTATTTGCACCAGCAGGTCTTCTAGTTATATTTAGGCACAGCAACCACAAAAAAGAACACAAACTAATTGTCCTTTCTTTACGTTTAGTTCTGCTCTCTAACACTGCTAACATAACTGGATTGCATCACAGAAAGTTTCTCAAACAAATTAAATGTTCAAACAAACATTTTACAAACTGATCACTGCAGACACGCGTAACGAAAGTGATATTTTTAAGAGCCATTTCCTTCAGTTTTTCTCCTGACTTTGTGACCTTTATCAATCAATCAATCAATCAATCAATGTTTACTTTTATAGCCCTAAATCACAAGTGTCTCAAAGGGCTGCACAAGCCACAATGAACCACCTCTATGGGGACTATTGAAAGTGATTTCCTATCTGGCTATTTGAAGCTCTGGAACAGCCAAGAACAGAAGAGCAGTTTGACATGTTGTGATCAAACTCTCACCTGCTTTAACGCTGCGTGACCATCGTGTGAGTTCAGTTGCCATGAACAGACGTCATGTGCAACGCTCCTAGTAAAATTGTTGTACACTGCAAAAAGTCAGTGTTCAAAAACAAGAAGAAAAACAAAAAATTAGGGGTATTTTATTTCAATCAATCATTTTGATTTTGTTTCAATTTGAACTAAGCAAAATGATCTGCCAATAGAACAAGAACATTTGGCTTGTCAAGACTTTCCAAAACAAGTCAAATTAAAAAGCTGTTCTATACTTTTATACACGAGGGTTCAATCTCTCTCCTGTGTTAGTTTGAAGCCTAAACGACAAACGCGCTCAGAGGAGATAGATTTTGAAGGAAGGTGACCGGTTTTTACAAAAATGTTGTTTTGAAGGGGGAATAGCAAACTTCCTGTTGATTTTTGCTGGGGGTTGTCAATTTATGAAATGTAGGTCTAAGTGAGACCTACATAGAGGTTTTTGTTTCATGTCTCTCCGAATTTTCCAGTGGGAGTTACAGGCAGTTTTGTCATTTTTGTCTTCCGAGGAGCAGTTTTTTCTGCGTTTTATTCAAAAATTGCTCTAGAGCGCAATTTTTAAATTTGGGGTTAGGTTTTTTATTAGATCACAATTGTTGCCAGTCCTGATGTGTGCGTTCAGTTTGGTGAGTTTTGAAGCATGTTAAGAGGGTCAAATTACAGCTCAAAGAGGCAAAAGTGACTGTTTTTAGTACTTTTTTGTCTTGAAGGGGGAATTGCCAACTTCTTGTTGATTTTTGCCCGAGAATATACTATTATGAAATGTAGGTATAAGTCACACCTACATAAAGATTTTTGTTTCATGTCTCTCCGACTTTTCCAGTGGGAGTTACAGGCAGTTTTGTCATTTTTGTCTTCCGAGGAGCAGTTTTTTCTGCGTTTTATTCAAAAATTGCTCTAGAGCGCAATTTTTAAATTTGGGGTTAGGTTTTTTATTAGATCGCAATTTTTGCCAGTCCTGATGTGTGAGTTCAGTTTGGTGAGTTTTGAAGCATGTTAAGAGGGTCAAATTACAGCTCAAAGACGCAAAAGTGACTGTTTTTAGTACTTTTTTGTCTTGAAGGGGGAATTGCCAACTTCTTGTTGATTTTTGCCCGAGAATATACTATTATGAAATGTAGGTATAAGTTACACCTACATAAAGGTTTTTGTTTCATGTCTCTCCGACTTTTCCAGTGGGAGTTACAGGCAGTTTTGTCATTTTTGTCTTCCGAGGAGCAGTTTTTTCTGCGTTTTATTCAAAAATTGCTCTAGAGCGCAATTTTTAAATTTGGGGTTAGGTTTTTTATTAGATCGCAATTTTTGCCAGTTCTGATGTGTGAGTTCAGTTTGGTGAGTTTTGAAGCATGTTAAGAGGGTCAAATTACAGCTCAAAGAGGCAAAAGTGACTGTTTTTAGTACTTTTTTGTCTTGAAGGGGGAATTGCCAACTTCTTGTTGATTTTTGCCCGAGAATATACTATTATGAAATCTAGGTATAAGTCACACCTACATAAGGGTTTTTGTTTCATGTCTCTCCGACCTTCCTAGTGGGAGTTACAGGCAGTCTAGTTTTTTTTTTCGTAGAGGGTGCTAGAGCGCAATTTTGAGTTTTGAGGTTTGGTTTTTTGATAAAAAGTTTTACCGTATATTACTGATGTGTGTGTAAAATTTGGTGAGTTTTGAAGTATGTTAAGGGGGTCAAATTACAGCGCAAAGTTGCGGAATAATAATAATAATAATAATAAAACCTTAGAAAAACAATAGGTCCTTGCATAAGGACTCCCGAACCTTTTGCAATGGGCCATGCGGGCCCTAATTAGCTAACCTCAATGAACCCAAAAATAGTTTAAAATAAGTATATTCTCACTAATAACAAGTGCACTTTTCTTGGTAGAAAAAAAAGACCTTTTTGCTCAATATGTTGAAAAATATTCTTAAATGAAGTAAATGCTAGTGCCATTATCTTGACATCATGATATTACATTTCTTGAAAGCAGCAAACTTATACTAAAAACTCATTTATTGTTCTTAATGGAAAGGCAACAAGGCAACAAACATCTTGTTACTCTCGGGGTCTCCTAGCCGCTCAGGCAAATCATATTGTCTGAAAATGCATTTTTCCATGGATAACATGACATCATCGCGCCAAGTGCGTGCTCTTTCAGTCAATTAGTGAAAACATATATACAGCAAAAATTGTTTAATTGTAATTTTGAGGAATTTATCTGAATGTGCATGAACTATTTCTGTTCAAAACTGTTTGAAATGTAAAATGTTTAAATATTAACTGTCAGTTTACTTTACTGTGCCAACTGTACTACTATATGAGTACTTATTAGGGCCCGCATGGCCCATTGCAAAATAAGGACCTATTGTTTTTCTAAGGTTTTATTATTATTATTATTCCACCGCCTCTTTGAGCACTAATTTGACCCACTTAACATGCTTCAAAACTCACCATATTTGACCCACACATCAGGACCTGCGAAAATTGTCTTTTAATAATAAAAAAAAAAAAAAAAACTCAAAATTGCGCTCTAGCGCCCCCTAGGGAAAAAAAACTAGACTGCCTGTAACTCCCACTAGAAAGGTCGGAGAGACATGAAACAAAATTCTTTATGTAGGTCTGACTTACACCTACATTTCATAATTGTACATCATCAGGCAGAAATCAACAGGAAGTTGGCAATTCCCCCTTCAAGACAAAAAAGTACTAAAAACAGTCACTTTTGCCTCTTTGAGCTGTAATTTGACCCCCTTAACATGCTTCAAAACTCACCAAACTGAACGCACACATCAGGACTGGCTAAAATTGTGATCTAATGAAAAAACCTAACCCCAAATCTAATAATTGTGCTCTGCCGCAATTTTTTAATAAAACGCAGAAAAAACTGCTCCTCGGAAGAAAAAAATGACAAAACTGCCTGTAACTCCCACTGGGAAGGTCGGAGAGACATAAAACAAAAACCTCTATGTAGGTCTCACGTAGACCTACATTTCATAGATTGACAACCCTCAGCAAAAATCAACAGGAAATTTGCAATTTTTTCCCCTTCAAAACAATTTTTTTTTTATAAACCGGTCACTTCTCTTCAAACATTATCTCCTCTGAGCGCGTTTGTCGTTTCGGCTTCAAACTAACACAGGGGAGAGATTGAACCCTTCCAAATAAAATTTATCGAAATAATTTTTCTAACTGCTCCGGTTTTGATTTTATGAGCCTTCAAAGAACCGCTGCGCTGATGCTGCTGCGCTGCTGTTTTCTCAAGATGGCTGCTTAAAAGCAGGAAGCACCAACGTGCCCACACAATGCAGACAAGGTAGGTACACTACACAAAAGTATTGGGACACTTCGGACTAAAAGTAGACAAAAGTATTGGGACACTTATGACTACCGCTGGACAAAAGTATTGGGACATTTAGGCCGAAAACTGGACAAAAGTATTGGGATACTTGGGACTAAAACTTGACAAAAGTATTGGGACACTTGGGACTAAAACTTGACAAAAGTATTGGGACACTTATGACTATCACTGGACAAAAGTATTGGGACACTTAGGACTAGCACCTGCCAAATACGCGGGCCCGACCAATGCTGCTTGCAGCTTTAATTTTCTATTGTTTCATTGGAAATAAAACAGCATTTGGCTGTCATCTGTTTTAATTATGAGACACAATTGTGTCAAAGTCATGATTTTTTTTATTTCATGCTTGAAATAAGAAATGATGACTTTAAAAAAGTAGTTTTATACTTGTGAGTGTTGATGACACAGCTTTGCAACACTTGATATTCTAGTTTCAAGCATGTTTTACTCAATATACAGGTAAAAGCCAGTAAATTAGAATATTTTGAAAAACTTGATTTATTTCAGTAATTACATTCAAAAGGTGTAACTTGTACATTATATTTATTCATTTCACACAGACTGATGCATTCAAATGTTTATTTCATTTAATTTTGATGATTTGAAGTGGCAACAAATGAAAATCCAAAATTCCGTGTGTCACAAAATTAGAATATTACTTAAGGCTAATACAAAAAAGGGATTTTTAGAAATGTTGGCCAACTGAAAAGTATGAAAATGAAAAATATGAGCATGTACAATACTCAATACTTGGTTGGAGCTCCTTTTGCCTCAATTACTGCGTTAATGCGGCGTGGCATGGAGTCGATGAGTTTCTGGCACTGCTCAGGTGTTATGAGAACCCAGGTTGCTCTGATAGTGGCCTTCAACTCTTCTGCGTTTTTGGGTCTGACATTCTGCATCTTCCTTTTCACAATACCCCACAGATTTTCTATGGGGCTAAGGTCAGGGGAGTTGGCGGGCCAATTTAGAACAGAAATACCATGGTTCGTAAACCAGGCACGGGTAGATTTTGCGCTGTGTGCAGGCGCCAAGTCCTGTTGGAACTTGAAATCTCCATCTCCATAGAGCAGGTCAGCAGCAGGAAGCATGAAGTGCTCTAAAACTTGCTGGTAGACGGCTGCGTTGACCCTGGATCTCAGGAAACAGAGTGGACCGACACCAGCAGATAACATGGCACCCCAAACCATCACCCAACCATGCAAATTTTGCATTTCCTTTGGAAATCGAGGTCCCAGAGTCTGGAGGAAGACAGGAGAGGCACAGGATCCACGTTGCCTGAAGTCTAGTGTAAAGTTTCCACCATCAGTGATGGTTTGGGGTGCCATGTCATCTGCTGGTGTCGGTCCACTCTGTTTCCCGAGATCCAGGGTCAACGCAGCCGTCTACCAGCAAGTTTTAGAGCACTTCATGCTTCCTGCTGCTGACCTGCTCTATGGAGATGGAGATTTCAAGTTCCAACAGGACTTGGCGCCTGCACACAGCGCAAAATCTACCCGTGCCTGGTTTACGGACCATGGTATTTCTGTTCTAAATTGGCCCGCCAACTCCCCTGACCTTAGCCCCATAGAAAATCTGTGGGGTATTGTGAAAAGGAAGATGCAGAATGCCAGAGCCAAAAACGCAGAAGAGTTGAAGGCCACTATCAGAGCAACCTGGGCTCTCATAACACCTGAGCAGTGCCAGAAACTCATCGACTCCATGCCACGCCGCATTAACGCAGTAATTGAGGCAAAAGGAGCTCCAACCAAGTATTGAGTATTGTACATGCTCATATTTTTCATTTTCATACTTTTCAGTTGGCCAACATTTCTAAAAATCCCTTTTTTGTATTAGCCTTAAGTAATATTCTAATTTTGTGACACACGGAATTTTGGATTTTCATTTGTTGCCACTTCAAATCATCAAAATTAAATGAAATAAACATTTGAATGCATCAGTCTGTGTGCAATGAATAAATATAATGTACAAGTTACACCTTTTGAATGCAATTACTGAAATAAATCAAGTTTTTCAAAATATTCTAATTTACTGGCTTTTACCTGTAGGTCATAATATCTTACTGAGATCATTTAGGAGCAAAACACTTAAAACAAGTAAAACACTCTAACATCAAATCTGCTTAGTGAGAAGAATGATCTTATCAGACAGAAAAGAAGCAAATATCAGCCTTATTTGACATATTTCATCTTACTTAGATGTCACTTTCTGCAGTGTGTGTGAGTGTGTGAGAGTAGTGGTATCAGAATGCTTGTCATCACTAGTCTGTATCTAGCAACACATTCAACATGGTGGCTGTGCACTTGGCGATATACTCGCCTCGCCAAATAAATTGATTTGCTTGATTGTGTCCCTCGCTCCATTCCGCAGCGCAAGTCCCGTACAAACCAGAGAGATGTGCAATCCTGACAGACAATTTCAAGACATGTCCGAGGTCTCGTGTGTTTGTGTGTTTGTGTGTTTGTGTGTTTGTGTGTTTGTGCCATCCATTTAGGCTCCAATTTCTCCGGTAGCTGCATGGCATGTCTGGGCTCCTCGCCCTCGCCGACCTCTCGGCGGCTGAAGGAAGGAGCTGACCTCTCTGGGGATGTTCTGCCTTCTGCGCTAACAACTTCTGCTAAATAAATAGCATCTTTCATTCTTCATAGTCAACGCTCCCGCAGGCCAAAATAGCTTCAATCATACCATGTGTGTGTGTGTGTGTGTGTGTGTGTGTGTGTGTGTGTGTGTGTGTGTGTGTGTGTGTGTGGCCTTGTTAAATAAGGTGGCATGCAGGCTCGCCGCTGGCATTTGGAAATTGGAGTTCGATCTTTAGCGGGGGAAGAAGGCGCACCTTCGGGCTAGCTATTAGCCGGGCGCTAAGCTAAAGGAATGCTAAATAGCGGCCCTAGGGTTAAGCAGAGGGATCATTAAAAGGCACTCAGTGTCTTCAATTATACAACAGGTGATGCATGGCGGCGGCGAGGGGACGCTGGCGCCCTCAATAAAGCTCCAGGGGGAGTCCAGCCGCAATGACACTGCAGGTTGTGTGTGGTGGTGATGGAGGACTAGTCAGGACCTGGTCAAGTCCACTCCGTGACCCCGGTGGATGGATGACGTCTCCTTGATGAATACATCTTCACTTTGGGGGGAAGTAGGTAACACGTCACGAGTACAAAGATGGTCAACAACGTGGAGATAAATAATCAATAAAGCAAAATACTTCCTGGGCCAAAAATGACTTCATATTGTCTACTGCTCACTACTGTTACATATCTGACTTATTGTGCAGAAATATGATGGAATAATGACTAAAGTTGTGTTACATAAATGCATACTTGCCAACCTTGAGACCTCCGATTTCGGGAGGTGGGGGGTGGGGCGGGGGGCGTGGTTGGGGGCGTGGTTAATATATATATATATATATATATATATATATATATATATATATATATATATATATATATATATATATATATATATATATATATATAAATAAAATAAATACTTGAATTTCAGTGTTCATTTACAAACTACAACTCACAAACACTTTAGAGTTAGGCTCCACCATCAGAATGTGTACTTAAACTTATAAAGATCACATGGATATTATTCAGTGAGTTGATTCACCAAAACTAACCTGTTATACAGGAGGAAAAAGCACACAGGACGTTTCAATTGTTCACAGACTGGTCGCGCTCATCAGAATGACAAGACACTTCCGGTCTGCAGGTGATAGCATTCAATTGGGAAGAAACGCCCTACTGCCCCCTACTGACCAATGTGAATACTGATAAATGTGTAATGACAGCTCCAAAAACGAATTCAAACCACAAAATAAAATAAATAAATCAACAGAAAAATGTGACACATTATGGGTGGGTCACATATGCATGTACAGTAGATGTTATTGTCACATATGCATGTACAGTAGATGGCAGTATTGTCCTGTTTAAAAGTGTCACAACATTGCTGTTTACGGCAGACCAACTGCTTTACGGTAGACACTGTTGTTGTGTGTTGTCAACACGTTACTCAGGTCCGCCTGAATTTCGGGAGTTTTTCGGGAGAAAATTTGTCCCGGGAGGTTTTCGGGAGAGGCGCTGAATTTCGGGAGTCTCCCGGAAAGGGTTGGCAAGTATGCATAAATGACTTCATGACTAAAGTTGTGTTACAAAAATAACTTCATGACTAAAGTTGTGTTACAAAAATGACTTCATGACTAAAGTTGTGTTACAAAAATAACTTCATGACTAAAGTTGTGTTACAAAAATGACTTCATGACTAAAGTTGTGTTACAAAAATGACTTCATGACTAAAGTTGTGTTACAAAAATGACTTCATGACTAAAGTTGTGTTACAAAAATGACTTCATGACTAAAGTTGTGTTACAAAAATGACTTCATGACTAAAGTTGTGTTACAAAAATGACTTCATATTGTCTACTGCTCACTAGTGTTACATATCTGACTTATTGTGCAGAAATATGATGAAATAACTACAAATGTGCGCTACATTGGTTAACCGTGTTACAAAAAAGATCAATTAGAATAATACATAATGTTGGATATAAAGAACATACAAACACTTTATTTATTGAGTCAAAAATATTCAAGTTTGATGATTTGGTGCATTTGCAAACATGTCAAATAATGTAAAGTATAACCTGCTAGTCAAGAATGTACAACAATTCTTCTCAACTAAAGAGGAGAAATATAATCTTAGAGGAAAATGTAATTTAAAACATTTGTGTGCACGTACAACACTTAGAATCTTTAACATATCAATTAAACTATGTGATGATGAAGTAAATTAATTTAAACAAATTACTAATATGATCCACTTGAAGAGCTTGTTTAAATTAAAAGTGTTTACAAAGTACAAAGAAGAAGAATTGTGAGAAATACTTTCAACTTTATTGAAAATAAGATATTCTTCATCTCAGTATGTTAATAATGACTGACTTTATTATAGATTACACAACTGTTGTATTACTCATTCACGGATGTCATTTTACTATAAAAAGTCAGTAAATGATGTATATATTTTACTATAAGAAGTCAGTAAATAAAAATATATATTTTACTATAAGAAGTCAGTAAATGATGTATATATTTTACTATAAGAAGTCAGTGAATTAATGTATATATTTTATTATAAGAAGTCAATAAATGAATGTATATATTTTACTATAAGAAGTCAGTAAATGATGTATATATTTTATTATAAGAAGTCAATAAATGAATGTATATATTTTACTATAAGAAGTCAGTAAATGAAAATATATATTTTACTATAAGAAGCCAGTAAATAAAAGTATATAATTTATTATAAGAAGCCAGTAAATAAAAGTATATATTTTACTATAAGAAGCCAGTAAATAAAAGTATATATTTTACTATAAGAAGTCAGTAAATGATGTATATATTTTATTATAAGAAGTCAGTGAATGATGAATATATTTTACTATAAGAAGTCAGTAAATAAAAGTATATATTTTACTATAAGAAGTCAGTAAATAAAAGTATATATTTTACTATAAGAAGTCAGTAAATAAAAGTATATATTTTACTATAAGAAGTCAGTAAATAAAAGTATATATTTTATTATAAGAAGCCAGTAAATAAAAGTATATATTTTACTATAAGAAGCCAGTAAATAAAAGTATATATTTTACTATAAGAAGTCAGTAAATGATGTATATATTTTATTATAAGAAGTCAGTGAATGATGAATATATTTTACTATAAGAAGTCAGTAAATAAAAGTATATATTTTACTATAAGAAGTCAGTAAATAAAAGTATATATTTTACTATAAGAAGTCAGTAAATAAAAGTATATATTTGTAAACACTCTGAAGTGGAAAAGGGGCAGGACTAAATAAGTTGTGCTTCTTCCTACTCCTTTTCAGACATGATGTAAAGTGAAATGGTGTGATGTATTATGCTGTAAGTGTGTTCATGTTCCAAATAAACTAAAGAAAGATACTTGATAAAGAAGGTGAGAAACACTGTTGAATTGAAGAAAGAAGAATGGATTTACAAACTCCTGTTTTTACTTTTTGATGTAGGAACCTTTACATCGTGCCAAATACTTTCCTCAGTGTCGGAGCGCTTGGTGCAGTCATTCTGTCTGATGACATCACTTCCTGTGCAGGTGGAGCCCCCTACGTCACATGCTGGCAACACAGTCCATCAAACTTCTCAGGGCTTTAGCTTGTGGCTTCTTCTGTCTTTTTATATAACGTGGCTTCAAAACAAAGCCAACAAACCAGATCAGGGCAAATGGAGGGATTTGCTGTGGACTTAAACCTAGAGAGGAGAGGGTACTCCACCCCCCTCCCTCCTCCTCTCTCCACCTGATCTTTTGGTAGCCATCCACAAGCTTCTGCTTGAATTTCTGACCACAAAATTGCTGCAGTTCAGCTAAATGTGTTGCTTTTCTGACATGGACTTGTTTCTTCAGCATTGTCCACAGTCAGGACTCCGGAAAGGCCATTCTAAAACCTTCATTCTCGCCTGATTTAGCCATTCCTTTACCACTTTTGAGGTGTGTTTGGGGTCATTGTCCTGTGTGTCTTCCTGCTCCTCTTTACTCCCTTCCAGCTTGCGGAGAGATGATTTTAGTGGAGGATGAAAGGTTTGCTGCTGGGGGGTGAGGGTGAGGGTGAGGGTGAGGCTCTCCCCCGGGAGAAAGCCAGTGTTACCAAGGAGCAGCCAGGGAATGTCAGTTTCTATAGAAAAGCGAATCATCCTGTTGAACAAAACACCAAAGAGGAGCTTCAGTAGCAATAATACAAGCTGTCAGAACCCAAGAAAACCTTGCGACTACGACAATAACATTCAACTTGTGTGTGTGTGTGTGTGTGTGTGTGTGTGTGTGTGTGTGTGTGTGTGTGTGTGTGTGTGTGTGTGTGTGTGTGTGTGTGTGTGTGTGTGTGTGTGTGTTTTGAAACTCCAAGCCAATTTAGGGCTTGAAATGAGATCTAAAGTGGCGTCTCGGAGCGCTCTCACAACTAATTGAAAAGACTAAAAGAATGATATCTGAGGAGCGACATCGATAGTCACGCTTTTATTTTTGATAGCTGCGTGGTTTTTTCTCCCCCCCCAACAGTTTCACGCCAAGGCAGAGGAAGATCTTAGGCCACATTTTGTTTGTTTGCTTCTTGTTTAGTTAGAATGTTGTCAAAAGAAAGAGAAAGGTGGGACGTAGAAGCAAACCTTGGAGGGCCCTAGAGCCAAGGCTTGAGCCTTTGGTGTTTGACTCAAACTAAAACCAATCATTGCATTCAAAGCAGCTTTTCAAAACACACCATCAGGGTTTTGAATTTTCCAAGATACATCTGGAACATGTATCCCGTAAATTCTGGACTATAAGCTGCTGCTTGTTTCCTACGCTTTGAACGCTGCGACTTGTAGAACGGTGCGGCGAATTAATTGGATTTGCCTCGGCTAACGACCTTAATGATCTGTGTTCA